>NC_056742.1:6652040-6767040 GCF_019279795.1 Protopterus annectens
GTAGTGCATTAGATGAAAATATGAACTAGCAGTGTTACAATTCATATGTATATCACATTGCCCTGGAAAGCTAAAAGCTCATCTGGTTTATGAAAGACAGAGACCATTGCATGCTCTTATCATATGTAGTGTAATCCCTTAATTACTGTAAAACTTGGAGTAGTTTAGTAGAGACTTTCTTGAATACCATCATTGGTGTAATTCATTGTGACAGAAGGAATCTTCAAAGGAAATCCATATGGTAATAATAGGAATCTGAAGTTAAGGCCTGTGGTACTTGTTTTCCTGGTTATTTTCAACTTTTTATATCTTTATAGAAAATTTCTGATGCAAGATTTAGTTAGAAGAATAGACTGGATAAACATTTCAAAGGCTGGGGTCATATCAACAAAGAAAGTTGTTGTTTGTCTTTCGGCTTTTCCCGGTTAGGGGTCGCCACAGCGGAACTCCGGTCGCTAATGATTGGCAGTAGATTTTCACAAATGCCGAGGTGCCCGCTCAACGTCCAACCTTCAATGAAGGCACGCCCATTTACGCATGTCTTTCGAATGCCACCTAACTGTGGGGAGGACATGCAGACTCCACACAGAAGGCACTCCCCGCACTCCAGCTGAGAATCGAACGGGAGAACCTCTTGCTGTGAGGCAACAATGCTACCACTGTGCCACCACGGCTTATTGTAGAGTAATCATTATTAATTTTTTTATAAAGTGTGTCAGCGTATGGTATGCTGTAATACTGGATTTTGAATAAATCTGTGTTGAAAATCAGAGAGAATACCAAATGTATTTATGTAACCAAAATTTATTTAGATATCAATTTCCCAATGAGTTTTATTATGGGTTAAAGATTGGTCTAAAGCCCACAAAAGGGATGAAGATGAGACAATCTTGTCTGATAATACAATAACTGAGAACTCAAAAGTTGCTGGTTCAATTCCAATGGTTGGAAATACATTGAATATGTGAGCTAGTGGTTTGTCTATGAGAGGGGGCTGCCATTATTAGCAGTTCTAGGTGTATTTTAGACAGTTTAGAACCTACTTTCTTATCAAATTATCCAAGTAACTTGGAAACATTTCTGGCAGGGATTAGACTAAAGTAAAAACTTGGGCAGTGTTGATCATAGAAGTGCATTAATTCAGTGGAATTTGATAGTCAAGAGGAATATAATGGAGTGTGTAGCTGCTGTGAGAAAGAAGATATGTTTCATTATGGGTGGAAAGTATGGAAGTTAACTGGTCGACAGTTGTAAACAATTTTATATTCAGTGGGTAATAGAAGCAATAATCTGGCTAGAAATGGCATGCTGTTGAAGATACAACCATCATCTGTTTCCACCTGAGAAATTTAGCTTTAGCAGTGTTTGTTGCAATTCAGCATAACTTTCTGAGCTTCAAATAGGCCTGATGAAAATTGGTGTTGGTTTGAATTTGTTTCCATTTCCCCCAAACTTAATTGATTTACCTCATTAATGATCTACTACTGGAAAGCCAGGGACAGGCCTGCTCACTAATGTATCGTAGAGTCTGAGGATATAAATTGCCTTTGGTAATTGACAGTTGTTAGTGAAGTACAATATGACCAGGTCAGGCTATGTAACTCAGTAACATACTGTCCAAACAATAGTTTGTAAAGCATTCTGTAGTCTGTGTCCCAGGTAGTTTATCAGCATATTATATTAAGCATGCATACATACATATGTATACACACACACACACACACACACATATATATATATATATATATATATATTATTCAGCAGTGGTGGTGCTGCGGTAGTGTTGTATTCTCACAGTAAGACGTTGTCCCGTTCGATTCTCAGCTAGAGCGTCTTCTGTGTGGAGACATGCGTGAATGGGCGTACCTTCGTTGAAGGTTGTGTATCAGGGCCAGCAACTCAGCATGTAAAAATCTACTGCTAATCATTAGCGGACCGGAGTGTGGCGACCCCTAACCGGGAAAAGCCGAAAGACACAACAACATATATATATATATATTATTCAACATCTGTTTAGTCGACACAATTTGGTCGGATAAGCAGATGGTTAACAGCTCTGTGAGATCACACAATTCTTGGGGTTGGGGAGTATGCTCTTTCCCTAATATTGTGTGATCTTGGAGTTGTATATATAATCAGCATGCAGTCTTCCATGTCAAGATGATGGGTGGTTTGCCCCCTGCAAAAATTATGTTTTTGTTTGCTGTTAGTTTTTATTTTTGCACGAACCTAGGCTGTTGCTTGGTGCCTGGATAGTAGCATATCAAATTCTGTGATTTCGACATTTTCTTATCAGTGTATTGAAAGCTGATATTTGGGTCTTCTTTTGATATTCAGTAGACCTATATATATCACAGATAAAGAGATCTAATCAGCTTCTCACATAAAAAATGTCTAGATTTCAAAACAGTCTTAAATGTTTTGATGTTGCTATTAATTTAACATGTTATGAAATCAGAATGCAGGCTGGAAATGAAAACACTGACCAACTCCAACAAGAAAGATATTTAACTATCAGACCAGTGCTGTGACTTAGTGAAAGAAAGCACTTTTTATTATCACATATATTGACTTTATACAGTAAACTGAGAATTAATTATTTAAACACAATCTTGCTAAAGTGTAGTGTAAACTTAAGAACATCAATAAAAATTTTCCCCTGCCCCTGTAAAAATGTTGTTGTAGCTGTTTGTCTTACCCACTTACAAAGACTTTTTTTTTCAGCTCCAAAATAAATGAAACTGACAACAGATGTGTAGTCCATACATAATGTAATTAGGTTTTCAGATACATTCTAAACATGTAGTGTTGTTGTGTTGTTTCTTTCGGCTTTTCCCAGTTAGGGGTCGCCACAGCAGAACTCCGGACCGCTAATGATTGGCAGTAGATTTTTACGTGCTGAGTTGCCGGCCCTGACGCACAACCTTCAATGAAGGTACGCCCATTCACGCATGTCTCCACACAGAAGATGCTCTAGCTGAGAATCGAACAGGACAACGTCTTACTGTGAGGCGACAATGCTACCGCAGCACCACCACTGCAGTATTCTAAACATGTAGTGTAAATACAGTATATACTTTAGAATATCTTACAGTGTACTTCATAAAATCACTGGCCATAAACACTCTAAAGTAGGACAATCATGTTCATCCCAAGCTTATTATGCATTTAAATGTATCAACTATGCCAAAAAAGGGGCTGTTTATGAACTGTAAATATTAAATTATTGAATACAGACTTTGAGTTAGACATAATATCACTGTTTCAGTATAACAGCTTATTCCATGAATGCCAATATAAGTGAAGCAAATCAAATTCTGTTTATAGCGTCAGTCCTCAAAACCTTCAAGTAAAACATGTCCAAGATCCAAGATCTACATTTTTATTCTATTCCTTCTAAAAATATTTCTGTTTATCAAATTCTTTTAGACAGTGCATTTTCCAGAGAAAGAGGATTTAATAATAATAATAACTGCTTATGAAAAAGAGCTAATGAAACAAAATTAACATTCTGCCAGTCAGAAGAATTTGAAGGTTGAAAGAAAAAAAATCAGAGAATTTGGGTTAATCAGCTCAAACTATGTTGCTCCAAACAAACTAGCAGAAAATACCACAGTAGGTCTCATGATGAGACTTTGAGAAAAATACTTGGGGAGATTCCCCCACCCCCAACCCACACCATCCTCCTACAGGGGTTGTGCCTCCTTTACCCTGCTACTGATTAAAATTAACTCCAAGCTTTCTGCACTGTGAGAAAGTGAGGGATTCCACCCTCCCCATCTCTTAGACACATCTAGTGAAATATTTTAACCGATTTCTTGAAAATAAAAATTGACTAGTTGGCACTCAGCAAGAAATCTTGCTCTCTAAAATCTGTTTGGATGCCGTGTAGCAGGTATATAAAGCAGTGTCTTATGCACTGCAGGGCCCTACCTGAATTCAGATAACATTTCTAAATAACCTAAATGCATTTATACTGCTAGAATCCCATGACCATTTTGCCAATGTTACTGCCTTGAATTACCACAATTAAGAATTAATTTGACTGCAATGCATTATGTAACTAACATTATAAATGGAATACAATTGAGACTGGCATATGATACAAGAAATATCTTCCATTGCATGTTTACAGAATGACCTCCTTCCTTAATCTTACAGTACAAGATAATTAAAGAAATTATGCAAACCATACCCCCAGCTATTCCCTTTGTCAGTTTTGTTTCTATATTTTTGTAAGGTTTCAGTAGTTCTTTTTGTTGACTTCAATGCATTACTTTAATTGCCCAAATTTTTGTTGACTAGTGCTTAGGCAGTTTCTGTATGTTTTTATGAATAGAGCTTCCTGAGAGTAGTTTTCAACTCCGGTTCTGAGGTAATGAGTTACTGTTAAGTCTTTTTTTTTCATGCAGTGTCAGTTATTATTATTTTAACATATTGAGACTTTAGTTTTATACCTATGTTATGACTTTATGTCATATATATTATGGACGAAATTTGCTATGGATATGTTTAATTAGTTTATTTGTGGTTAGTTGTTACCACTAAAATCAAATCTATTTTACCAGCAGTGCCATTTTGTCTGGTTTGTTTCAGTTCACTATTCTCTAACATTCTGTAACTTGTTTTGGTCTAATATGAACAAAATAATTTCTGAGGATTTGATTTAGATAGGCTTTGTTGCTGTGGGAATTGTGTATGCACCTTTTCATTGTGTGTGCATTTACCAGTTTTAATACACAGAAGTAAAAGGGATAGGTAGATGTGTACTACTTAGCAAATTTTAGCTTTTTCTTTAAAATTAAGTATAGATTTCAGTTTGTTTAAAATGGACTAGAGTGTCTTGTGATAGAGTGTATATGTCTTTTTACTTTGTGTGTGAAGTTTTGTTTTACTAACAAACAGAATAAATATGGCAAACTTAGGGGGTCTTTTATAGGACTTACACAGCAAGGATATAGATAAACTTTTAGCAATTTGAAGACAGTGCAGTCAAACAAAACAACATCTACACAGTATGTCACATGTGTGACTTCGTCATACTTTTGCAAGCACTCAAGTCTCAAGTGCTCAAGACTCACTGTTTTGAAGCCAGGGACTCGAGCATCCTGTAGATTGGATAGGCTGATGTTTGCATTCAAACTCAAATATGAGTTTGGGCAAGTCCCCATGAGGAGAGAGTACTGCTCATGTTCAACCTCGAATATGAGTTCAGGCAAGCAGCTGTGGGGAGGAAGCAGGAGGGAATGGTTTGGGATTACGGAGCTTGAAGGCGATTCTAGGGTTAGGGATCAATCTGGGAATTTACGTATGAGAAAATGGAGCTTTAGGATTACGGAGTGAGAAGGTATTTTTAAGGTTAGGGAATGATTAAGGAATTTATATTTAGGGAGGGGAGTTGCAGTTTTAGGCTTAGGCAGTTATCAGGGACATTGGGGAGGAGTGGAGGATTAAGATTAGGAACTGAGGAGTCGGGTTTGGAACTGAGTGGGAGTTCAGTTATTTGCTTTTTCGAATAAGTGGTGGTGAGCAGGTATATCATGAAGTTCTAGCTCACGAGTACATGTAGTAGACCCATTTTTATCACATCTTTTCTGTAATGTTTTCAGTTAGGCTAGTGCTTGTGCTCTCTTTGTGTCTGTGTTATATTATATTATATTGCATTGTATTATATTATATTGTATTATTTTATATTATATTATATTATATTATATTATATTATATTATATTATATTATATTATATTATATGATATTATATTACATTATATTATATTATATTACATTATATTTATTGTATTGTATTGTATCGTATTGTATTATATATTATATTATATTATATGTCATTTGTAATATTGCCAGGTCCACTATATAAATTATTCATAGAATATCTGTTGGTCAAAACTCAATGAATCACAAGTAAAGAAGTAAAACAAGAAACTGTCAAAACACACATGTGCGCACTTACGTATGCATGCACGAACACACACACACACACACACACACACACACACACACACACACTTAAGCACAAGTAGCATTGCATGCCTCTGCATTGCAGCATCTCAAAAAATGTTTTCACATGTGAGTGTACACCCTGCACTTCTCAACATGAGAGCTTTGTCATCATACCCCAGAGTCCTAAATATACTGATGCCAGGATTTCACAAAATGAATCTGAAGAGAATAGTTAGTTTGAAAATATTTACCTTTTGTCTTTGCTTCAAGTAGCACAACTTTGAACATAGTATACACAACAAAAAAAATAAGTTCAAGGAAGCAGGACCCAATATAATCAATGCAATCCAACCACTTGTTGATGCATGCATAGCACTTTTAAATCTTTATAAGTCAAGAAATGATTAATGTGTAATACTCATTATATAGATCTTGGTCTGACACAGGTGAAGTAAAACTCAGATATTTTGTTGAACTCCATCAGTATCAATACAAACAGATAATAAGTAAATGAAAAATTATATTACTTAGCAACATAAATCAGAGAAAGTAAGGCTTATCGCAAACTTTCCAAAAGAAAACTACATGACGATATTCAACTTGCATATACAAGTGCAAAAAGGATAGGAATACAGCGAAAACTCAAATATCTTAATTTCTGAGCACATTAGCAAACTAAACAGAAAAAGAATTAAAAAGCCCATACATACTTCTCAACCTCTTAGAGCAAGAAGTCTGGACATATTGCTCTTACAAACTTAGAAAAACTGATAGACTAACAGGTTTTGCATTAACATGAATTGTCTGAAGGGTATGAAGTTTGAAACTCAAATGTCTGTCCTTATTTTCTAACTTCAATCTTTAATGATTTGCCACTAATTTGAGAGAAAAACTAACTTTTATGGAAAACAGACCAAAAATATGAGGCAAAAATCTGGACATTCTGTGAAAATCTGTACAGTTGAGAGATATGAGCCCATATTTCATAGTGATTGTTTTGAAACACTGCAGAACAAATTCTGAGTTTCATATCCTATCAAACAAATGCTAAAACGGGAAATAAGTTAACATTTCTGCAATATATTAAGATGGGTATTAATCTAGAAAAAGTTTTGTTCTAGGCATTTAAATATGAATGTTATAAACTTCATCAAAAAATAACAAAAAAATAATCTGAAACTGTAATACTATATGGGATACTTGGGTTTAAGCAAACAAGTTATTCTCAACAAGATTCACTGAATATGTTTAGTCAAATCCTAATTTACCTGAATACTAAGAGCTTGTTTGAGGATATTCATTTAACATTGGAGTTAAAGAAGTCTTCCCTAAACCCCAAAGTCATGTAGCCTTGTATTTGGTATATTTAGAAGAGTAAGAATGCATATAGGCTTCCTACCTGTAAAACTGCTTTTTTTTTGTAATATTTGTTAAATTTGATGATTTCAGTTTTTGATTTTATTTTATCCAATTTTATAAATATATTAACTGCTGAAAATAAAGTGAATACTTAATTTGAAAATACGTACCTTTTGTCTTTACCCCAAGTGGCCCAAATTTGAACATGGTATAAACAATAGAAGAAAGCAAGTTCAAAGAAGCAGGACCCAGTGCAATCAATTGTGTGAATTATGTGTTTAAAACGTGTTATTCTTGCTTCCACTTCCATAACACAGACAAATAACACCCTGACTGTGCCCCAGATGTCAATTCAGGGAATTCTGGTTGTCCTGTGTTTCCTGTTACTACAGTTTTACTTGCTTGCAAGTGTTAGAATGAAAGCACTTTTTTCTCAAGACTGCTGTCTACTGTTTTTGGAGTTTATCCTTTCCCCAAAGTTGGGTGACTATGGAATTTGTTTATAACATTTCAGAAGAGCGAAAGGATTACTCCCCATGGAAAGGTAGGGAGTGGCCCTTTGCTGGGGGTTGTAGAAGAACTCCCTCTTGCAAAAAAAAATAGATTTTATCTGTTTCACGGGAATGAATGAATGTTTTGAATGGCAGTAATCACCCAACTGCTGTCCTAATAATCATATTTTTGATTTTATGTAGTAGAAGCATAAATTATTATGCATAAACTCCTAACATATTCCAGAAACATTATTGTAAAATATCAACATTTACTAACTGGGCATTGAATATGCAAGATATGCAGATTTACTGGATGGGTGTATAATTAGTAAATGGTTGTTGAGTCTGTCATTCATACTGTTTCACACATACTTCTCCCACTCATTTATGTATATGGCATATCTCATATCAAAGCATTCTCCTTGCATGCATGTTTTTGTGCAGCTTTCAGGAGCTCACATAACTAGTATGTTTAATAATATAGTGCTTCTGTATATAGTGTATCATGTGTACATTTTCAGAATTGGATCAGTTCCCAGAAGACACATTTGATGAATTTCAGTATTTCTTTTTCTACATGTGGAAGTTTTCCTGCACAGAGTAAAAGGCATTTGAGTGATATTACAAAACTTTTAGAAAGTCATTTCAAAAGGCTTTTCTTTCAGTCAAGCTCTTCTTCATTGCCCAGATTCACCAAGAACATCTTCATATAAGCTATGTATCCACAATCACTGTTATGTGGTGTACACATTACAGTGGCTGTCTTTTACTGAGACTGCTGAGAAAAGTCATAATGTTTTATAAATTCTAAAGTAAACCTATTGTCCAGCTGTCAGAGCTGATTAGGCTTCTGTTAATGGCATCTGTTTTCCATATGGAAGGGGTAATACAGGAGGTGCTGTTGACATTTTCTGCTATCCTCTTGTATTCCTTTGAGGTTTTCATACCCAAAGAAAAACAGTGATGTAATGGTGGAGTAAAAAAATATAACTGAAATAAGTGAAATTTGAAACATAGTACTGAGTTGTTGCTTAAATGAAAGATTTAATGTATGGAAATGTTCAAAGTGAACACATTCAGTTTGTGGCCCGTTGTATGGTTTGTTAAATGCATTCCCAGGAGAGTCTGCCCAGAATGATGTATTACACTTTGTTATTAAATAAGACAACCTAAGTCTTTCATTGTGTATATCTAGTAATCACATCGTCTAAGCTGAGATGCTGATTTATGAAAGTAAGGCAGTAGCTGTTTAGGGGTATAGGGTCACTGAGAAGCTGTTTAGTGTAGGGAAGTCATGGAGTAAGCAAAGGTTTATTTTATTTTAGTACACTACATTAGGGTTGGGGAATTGAGCAGGATCCGGTTAAGACAAGCAGATTCAGGGAGTTGCTGTTTAGAGGTGAGAAGCTTTGGAGTATGTGTTTCGGGGCGGGTAATGTGACAATAATGTTTAGATCTCTGTAGGCTGGAAAGTAGTTATTTAAGGCTGGGGATTCAGGCAATAGCTGTTTGACAATGGAAAGTTGGGGAGCAGCTTTTCAAGTTTGGAGAATCAGACAGAATATGTTTAAGGTCAGGAAGTGACCAATATCTGTTCAGCGCTAGGAAGTTAGAGAATCAGTGTTTGGGGATGAGGAGGTCTGGTAGTAGTTGTTTAATACTAGGAAGATGGGGAAGTACTAGATCATTTAAGTCTGTCACAGGAATGCCACAGTGGACTCTGGCCATTACCTCAGAGAAAGAGCTACAAAGCTCATAGTTAAAAAGGCAGCTGCCTCTATAATTAAGTGTTAACTTTTGTTATAACTAAGATGTAAGATGGTTGCTTTCTGGCACACAAAAGGCAGGAAGATAACAATACAAGAGAAGATAACTACTGGGATCTAAGAGATCGGTATTTTATCATAACTGAAATGCCCTGTAACACACTTTAATATAAGAAAATACCTCTTGCATGGACATTCCAGATGGAAGGATTTATAAGCAGTGTACTCACACTGGAACAACAAACTCTGCGTGTTTATGTCACGTAATTCCTTGTTTAAAAGTTATTAATCTTACTCTGACTTCCATAGCAAAGACAGATAATGCCCTGAATGTAGCCTAGATGTCACATGTTCACTTAGGAGCACAGGCTCTGCTGAGATTAGGGTAGTAAGGATGGCAGTAAACATTCATCAGCACATTCACTCTGGATGTGGAATAATCGTGGTTCACAACTTAGGTGACACCTAGAGAGAGCATAAGATGTTGCATCTGTGGAACTCCAGCCTGCAGAGCATATGCTGCCTAGGGACTCGGAATTAGCATGAGTGCCTCTGTACACGTTTCCCATGGTCAGCAGCAGTAGCAGGACTCTCGTGAGCTGCTGCAGGTATTAGGAGGTCTAAGGTCAAGGGAGAGAAACTTAACAGCCCAGCATTCTGGGATGAAATGCTGCTCTGTCTGACCATATAGTGAATGAACTGTAGCTCTCACCTGAAATGAAGACTATATCTACACATGTGCTCCTTGGAGGCACATTTTAGTGCACCTGTGGCAGTACCAAATATGACAGCTTGAAGCATGCAGGCAGTATTCCTCATGCTTGGTTAATATGACCAGTTTAGTTGTTGTTCTCCTTTCCATATGAACTTAGACTTTCAAGGAATATGTTCTTAAACATTTACAACATGCTACCACTTTACAGCTACCTAAAAAATGAAAAGGCCATCAGTTTTTATAATTTATTACATTGCATAACTAGGAATGTTGAACTGTGAAGTCTATTTCTTCAGTGAATTACCAGGGAGAAAACTCCATTATAAAGATGTTACCATAACTGTTGATACCTGTAGCATCTTGTATAAAATTTTTCTCATGCAAAAGAAATAATACAATTGTAAGAAGTATTCAGTAAGCAACCACTAATGTACAATTGCACTGTTGATTTTGTCATCATTCAGTGATCATGCAAACCTAAACTATAATTTCATTATCATTCAGCAGCTGGACTACAACTTTTTCATTATTGTCTGTATCCCAAATAACATTGTCATTACTTTTAATTCAATGCACAGGGTTTCATGGATGAGATTTCAGCTGTGACGGGTAGATCAAGGTGTTTCACAGAACAGGCCTGTAGAAATATATGTAAAACCAAAAGAAAAAAAAAACAAGTAAATAACAATACAATTCTGTAGGTTTATCAATTTAATAACAATTACATATTAGATTAGTAGATTAAACATAACTCAAATAAATAAAAATTCAAATAGATTTTGCAACGATCCATGTGTAAACAATGCAGAACTTTTGCATATTTGCTTGTGAATGTTATGCCTGCCTTAAAGATTAAGCCCTCTAGTCTGTCTTTGACTGTTTCTCCCTCCTACCTGGCCCCACCACTTCTCCCTATGGGAGAGTTCTTTTTTCAAGAACAATTTGCCTTTCAGAGCCCAGACTTCTAGTATCAGACAGCAGGGGATAGAGTCAGGAACTGTTGTCCATCATACAGGTTTGGTTTGGCTCACTTTTACTGTGATGCAGCCCATCCCCTTAGTGGCTGGCAGATCCCGTGCTGAGGCAGGGCTTGGACTGTCAGAACCGTGTTGTTCCTCCATATACCACCTTGAGCTGCTCTGTTTATATACTGCTTGGCTGGACATTGCATCACTCTTTCATCCAACTCCTGCTGCTGCAGTAACTGGTCAATATAGCAGTCACAGCCTAACCACCACCCTCCCACTGAGAAAGAAAAAGCAACAAATGTTCACTCCCTTTTCATCCCACCACAGCCCCACGTCTCCCTCGCTACTGCTTGAAATGGACTCACTGCTTGAACCCAAGGCAATGTATCTGCAATCAGGTTTCATTCCCTTCGCACCACAAAGCCACATAAATGTCATATACCTTTATTTCCTGCAGCATTTGATAGTATGAAGAAATACACAATTCAAACAAAGAATGGACTGTGAAGGGATTTTTACAGATAAAAGTTAATCTGACAAACTTCTGAGTATAACAGTTTCACAGCATGGGCACATAACTGTACACAACATGCCAGAAGATAATGAAATATGAAGGATGGTAAGTGACATGTTTCAATAGGCTTCTAAGAGAACTTAAAAATTAATTTTAGACTTGGCAGATAATTCTAAACACAAATAAAAAAGATGGTTTGATCTATATCTATATACATATATAAACAGTACTAAACCTTTAAGACTGCAACATTTAGTTGTGTGAAGCAAATATGCAGTTTTAAAAGGAAGACAAAACACTACAGTTTTCAAGTGAAATGACACCAAAGGTTAGATGAAAAAATTAAAAGGAAACAGATGAGTAAAGCGAGCAAATCCATTGTTGTTAAAGCAGAACACAGTAGGAAAGGCAGTCAAAAAAGCAAAAGCCCAAAGTAAAAAACATACCCTCTTCAATTAAAAAAGAAGTTACTATTGCACAGACAAACCAGACAGTTAAAATGTGATACATTAAAAGTAATTGAAATGAGAGAAGGCTGCACAGAGAATGTTGACAAAATAGGACTGGTAAATGAATAGCTATGTTAAGGATTTTAACCATTTGTTAAATCTTCTAAAGGAGTTAAAACAGTCAATGCATTAAGTTATCCTGAAATAACTCAAAATTCTATGTGTATTCTGATTATATACATCCTAGAGTTCTTGGAGAACAGAAGGATGAATTACTGTTCTGAAGGATGATTAGGTGCCACAGAGCTACAAGAGGTCAGATTTCATTCAATTTCTTAACATCATGAGCACAAGAGAAGGTATAAACTAGTGGTCTGTCAGGCTGAGGTTAACTGTGGCAACAGTAGTGGAATTACTGCTGAGGAAAAGATGTTTTGACTGACCGAAAAGCAGCGGGCACTGAGCCCAAGCAATATGGGCAAATGTAAGATGGCTCCCTATTGAAATGTTGGCATTTGGAGCCCTGACTGCTGACATACCAAAAATAAATACAGCAGAAAAGTGATTATCAAGCCTCATTTTTCCCCTTTAAACCACACCAAACTTACATATACTAACTCAGAGATTGACATACTTCAGGGAAAAGGGAGTATTCCAAGAAATGACCATCTGGGAGTTCGTATATATAAATCTGTTTTTTTCAGCCATTCAGCCTCATCATTACAGGCCTCGCTAAAGGGTGTCCTGATATTTCAAATGGTTACCATCTAAGAATCTTTAGTTCATCACAGAACAGAAAACTAAAAGTAGGACATAATATTTTACTGTCATGAATGGTTTGTCTTATTCCTGTTTTCTTCTGAAGTATTATATTGGAGACATAACACAGAATATAGTTACAAATTTTAATGAACAAATTGTAGACATTAGGAACAATACAGCAAGAATTCCTAGTGCTAAATATTTCTGAGAGCAGCAGCATACCTCTCAACCTTTTAGCCCAAGAAATCTGGACAAAGCCTGCCATAATGGGGGTACAAAGGCCACCAAAATAGGGAAAGACTTTAAATACTGCTCTTATTAACTTGGAATGTTGCTAGAATAATGGGATATTATTAAAATGCATTTCCTAAAGGATAAGAAGTCTGAAACTCAAATGTTTGATATTACTTACTAATTTCATTCCTAAGATCATCCCAGTGATTTGCCAGAAAAACAAAAATTTTATGAGGAACAGACCAAAATTCTGAGGCAATAGTCTGGACAGTCTGTGAAACTAGACAGTTGAGAGGTATGGTGAGCGG
Source organism: Protopterus annectens (assembly GCF_019279795.1). NCBI lineage: Eukaryota > Metazoa > Chordata > Ceratodontiformes > Protopteridae > Protopterus > Protopterus annectens. The sequence continues at coordinate 6,665,566 of NC_056742.1, forward strand.
TCCTCAAATGGCTCAAGGCCTAAAGTTTGCTGCAAATGTGCCATGTTAGATCAAAAATGAAATCTGTTAAGACCAAAAAAGCTTTTCTAATTAAAGGAAACTAGGTACACTTTGTAGTTAAATATCTAATTTCCTGAGGATTTAACACTGAAATTGGGTGGACATTTTTTTTTCAAACAGTATTTTTCCCCATTCATAGGTCGTGTTGGGAGAGTGGATATGATATACTTTTATAACCTGTATTTTATGTTTTTGATTTGGAGTGCTGTTTTACAAAGTATCTGCCTTAAAGCTATTGATTAAATTAAGCTTAAATAAGTGATTAACTGATTTTTCATTTAATTTCAAAAATTTTCATTGCAAAAGTTATAAAATATTATTGTAAGTCTAATTGCAGAAGTAAAAGTGAAGAAGTGTATCCTGCAGATATGCTTCTGTTCCCATAAACTCCACTTTCATACTGGGTAACCCAAAGTTAGCCACACTCGCCTGTCATGAACTGTTAAAACTGTTTCTCCAGATGTAAGCTATATGACTTATGCTGTGTAGTCTGGTTAAAGCCAAATAACCAGTGGATGTCTACTTCAAGACCCCAGACTGCCTAAGTAGAAAGATGTCAAGTGAAACCATGAAGCAGTTGTAGGAAATGGATGCATGAGCAATTGCAGTATATCCCACATATTTTGTATGTTAATTCTTAATGCTGTAAAACAGTAGTTGAGTTATCTGTCTTTAACTAGACCACATAGCATAGGTCATATAACTTTACCTCAGAGGAAAGATTTTCATGGCAAACTTTATCAAATATTGCTTTAAAACAATCTTCTACTACAGCCTTTCTTACTGTATTTGCGGACATTATGTATAAGCAGAGCGCATTAGGGAGGTGTATAGAAAGAGACAGGACTGTAGCTGCACATGGCACTGGGTTCCCTGTGGTATTGATGTTCAGCAGGCATGGGGAAGAGAAATTCAGAAACACTTCTGTCTCAATCCGCATACATGACAATCATATCATTTTTGCATCTTATGCAAGCAGAGGGATTTAATGGTGTGGGGTATCCCTAGTCCTGTTGGTGTGGACACTCCAAATGTCACTTTTCAATGCGTGTAATGTGTATGTGTGAGATTACGGTACTGAGGCTTCATCCACCTTGTTACATGAAAAGCCAAACAGGGTACATGTGAGCAAGTTCAATTTCTAATGCTGCTAATAATTAATAATAACAGCTGCTGTTTTCCATGGGAAGTCACTACTGGTGCAGTTTCTTTGTGTGCATTGGCCCATGGGAAGTCACTACTGGCACAGTTTCTTTGTGTGCACTGGCTCACGAGAAGTCAGTACTGGTGCAGTTTCTTTGTATGCACTGGCCCATGGGAAGTCACTACTGGTGCAGATGTTCTTCAATTTCCACTGTTGCAGTCATCACACTTGGGTTATTTGCCTTGCAGTCGACCTGAATACCAGAGACTTAGTATTTCTGTGTCGGATGCTGTTGCTCATGGAATGACGTCAGGTCATCAGGGGTAGAAAAACAGGCAGCTGATGCCATTACATCAGTCTTTCTTGCTGAGGAGGAACCCGAAGCAGAAGCAGTTCGCAAGTGCCAGTCGGCTGCTACCTGAAGTTTCATTTTCGTTGAATAATTCTGAAGTCTTCTAAAGTTAAGTTCCCTGTTGGGGATCCTTTTTTCTTGCTCTAACCGATGTCACAAAAAGTTAACAACTGTCTTGCCTGTGGAATGCAAATACCTCACAGAGATTTTCACTCTTACTGCATCACCTGTTTAGGCCCAGACCATAATGTCCCTCGCTGTCAGTTTTGTGCCTTGTTTTAACACCCAAAACATTAGTTGTTGGGCTCTTTTTGTCACTAAATTCTTTCGCTGTCGATCTCCATATTCTGAAATGGCTTCAGTAAGCCATACGACTACCGATTTTTCAAAAAAACGTAAAGATAAAGACAGAGACAGCACGCATAGGTCAAAAACTGCTGACGATGCTTCAGTTAAGCTAGTCACCAGTCCACCAGTACTCAGTGAGGCGTTTTTTCCACCCCTGATGCCTGCTTCAATGGATTCTCAGGCCACTGCTGAGACCCATTCGAAGTCCGGTATGCCGCGAGATGCTTCTTTGACTATGGAACCTGCGGATGTCTCTACCTTGTATGGGTCCAGAGCCACTGTGTAGGCACCAGCTTCTCAGGCAGTTCTTTCCTCAACCGATGTTCAAATTAAACCGACGACTTCATTTTTAACCAAAACTACAGAGTTTCTTAGGCCCAGAGTATGCACTACGTCTAGAAAACCGATGGACCAAAGTGCATGCTCAGGGCCCGATGCCACCAAAACAAATGCTTAGAATGGCTGAAGACCTTATTACACTGATTAGGGGAAGTCAGCCTTCACCTGCAAAGAGACAAAGAAACCAGTCCCCTTCAGGTTCTACAAACCAGGAGTCCAATGACTCTGACATTTCTGATTATGAAGACATGCCCTTTTCCACCTATGAGGATTTAGATCCAGAGGAATCCATTCCCTCTGCCTCCCCTCCAGAAGATTTTTCTTTTGGTGAAACCTTGCATACTTTAAGAGAGTATTTCCATTAGGAATGCCAAGACTATCCTCAGTACAAAAAGAGACTCAGAGAATTTGTAAAGTTGCCTCAGCACAGATCTTTAGCTATACCCCCTGTCCTGGATGTTGTGGATGATGTTTTCATGGAATCCAGTCTTACTCCTGATACTTTACCTCCTGCCCCTAGGAAACCTGACAGGTACTACAGAGTACCTGATACTCACAAGTTTCTGTTCAAGAATCCTACTGCTGACCCAGAGATCATTTCCCAGGGGCTATTACAGCCAAGAATCCCACCCCTTTGGACAGGGATTCCAGAGCTTTGGACAGATGGAGTAAGAAGGCATATACCTCTGCAACTCTTGCTATCAGGGCATTGAATTGCCAGTTTCACATGCTGAAGTACCAGCAACATATTATGGAACTTATTAAACAAAAAGAGGTAACGTTTCCAGACTGTGCAGAAAACCAAGTCAGTAAGCATACTTTGCAGTGTGGCATTGATGCCCTAGAAGCATCTTGCAGGGCAGCAGTCACTGGCTCTGTACTGAGAAGACATGCTTGTCTGAAGGAGCAGACCTTGCCAGGTCATGTCAAATCTATATTACTAGATGCTCCTTTGAATAAGGACTCTTTGTTTGGCACCAAAGCAGAAGAAGTTCTTAAAAAGATGGAAGAAAAAGCTAAATCTATGCAGACTGTTAAAGAATTCTTACAAGTGCAACCTCCTGGATTCAGTAGGCATTGCTCTTCAAAACACTAGTCCTTTCCAGCCCCCTCCAGGCCTTCTCAAACAAGACCCAGAGGAAACAGACCACCCAGACTGCAGTCTCAGGGCATGCAGAGATCTAAGCAATGGAGTGACTTCACCCCTAAAGCAGGGAGTGGTAAGCCACCTCCTTATGGAAAAATCTCACAATGACTTCTTCAATCCACTTCCCAGCCCTGCCAATCTGCTTGTGTCCCTAGGAGGAAAACTTGCCCTTCATGCAAAAAACTGGATGTCCATCACCCAGGACCGATGGGCCTCAACATTATATCCCAGGGGTATAAATTTTATTTCCATTCTCTGCCAACCCCAAGTGGGTTTCCAGACCTTCCTCCAAACCAGTGGGCAGAGGCTCAAAACCAAGTACTTTCCCTTCTCAATATCAGAGCTATTCAGCCTGTTCCAGCAGAACAGAGGGGTCAAGGATTCTACTCCAGACTCTTCCTGGTACCCAGGAAAGAGGACTTTTGGTGCCCAATCCTAGATCTTTCAAATCTAAACACCTTCCTGGTGGTACCAAAGTTGAAAATGCTTACCCTGCAACAGCTTCTTCCTTCCTTGGAGAACCCATTCCTACCCACTCTGCAGGTTAGCAATGGCCCTGTGGACCATGGCCTTGGACATCCAAGTCCATCTACAAGCTCAATTCCTGCTAGGCAAACTAAACTCACTGGCAGACAACTTAAGCACAAATCTACTAGACCCACACGAGTGTAAATTGGAGCCCAGCACTTTCAACCTTCTGATTTAAAAATGGGGGAACCCAGAGGTGAATTTCTTTGCCTCCCCCTACAACCACCAGCTCAGCAAATTCTGCACCAGGAAAACCTCACAACATTGCCTAGAATGTGGATGCCCTATCCTTTCAATGGGAAAACCTATCAATCTATGCCTTTCCCCCCTCTGCCCCTTCTCTTAAGAGTATTACTCAAGATAAAACAGGACAGGCCAAGGACAATTCTGATTGCCCCGGACTACCCATGCCAGCACTGGTACCCACTCCTGCGCAACATGACAACAGGGTCACCCTGGCACTTACACCAGACCCCAAACCTGCTCTCTCAGCAGGAGGGACAGATCTTGCATCCACATTTGCAAACCCTAAATCTTGCAGCCTGGCTTATTCCTTGAATATCCCACGAGGAACCCTAGGCAAACAGGTGCTGGATGTCATCCTTGAAGCCAGAAGGCCCAGTACAAGGAAATCCTATGCTGATAAGTGAAAAGGGTATTGTTCTTAGATTCAGTCAAAAGGAGAGGACACAGCACTGCCCTCCTTACCTCTAATCCTGGATTACCTAGCAGAACTACTCCACAGAGGCCTATCCTTCTCCTCCATTAAGATCCATGCCTCTGCCATTTTGGCTCATTACAACACTGAGCCATCTCTGTTCTCTCACCCTCTCATAAAACAATTCCTGAGAAGGGTAAACAACTTACGGCCACCAAGGAGAGCACCCTCCCCTGTTTGGGACCTTAACTTTGTACTGAAAAAGCTCATGCTTCCCCCTTTGAACCTGCTGCTTCAGCAGAGTTAAAATTCCTCTCTTGGAAAACAGCCTTGTTTCTAGCCATCACTTCAGCTAGAAGACTGTCTGAGCTACAAGCACTGATGGCTGTGAAACCCTTCATTATTTTCCATGCTGACAGGGTCTCCCTCAGGACTAACTCTTCATTTATGCCTAAAGTGGTGTCCACTGTGGCTCTCAACCAATCCATCCATTTGTCAAACTTCTTCCCTAATCCTCAAAATAAAGGGGAAAGGATCCTGCACTCTTCAGACGTGCACAGACAGCTCAGATTCTACCTTGATAGGACTAAGCCCTTCCGAAATTCTGACCACTTACTAGTCAGCTTTGCAACAGGGGCAGAGGGCAAGGCCATTCCAAAACAAACCATTTCCAAATGGATAGCACACTGCATCCATTTCTAAATGAATAGCAGACTGCATCCATTTCTGCTACAAGCACCATGGAAAACCACCCCCTCAAGGGGTTAGATCACATCCCACTAGGGCAACATCTACCTCTACAGCATTTCTCAGGGGAGTTCCTACCAGGGACATCCTGGAAGCTGCTACCTGGAGTTCTGTACACACCTTCACCAAGCATTACCACTTGCCTATCTTTTCCAAATCCAGAGCAGGTTTTTGTTACAGCAGTCTTGCAAGGCCTACTAGCCAGCCCTAACTCTTCTTGACTGCCTCCACCCTTCCTCAGCTTTGGGAATCCACTCAAGTGTGATGACTGCAACAATGAAACACAAAGAACATAGTACAATAGTGTACACTTACCATAAATGTAGATGTCTGAGTGTATTCACTGTTGCAGTCCTGGTTTCCCTCCTACCAGCCCCATAGTTCTCTCTCTCTCTCTCTAGTACTGGTATTTACGTTTTACTGGTGGTGTTTCCCTAGCTCCCTATTTGGGGTATCCTGACATTTAGTGCAAGAAAAACTGATGTAATGGCATTGGCTGCCTGTTTTTATACCCCTGATGACCTGATGTCAGTCCAGGAGCGACAGCATCTGATGCAGAAATACTGTCTCTGATATTCAGGCCAACTGAGGGCTACCTGCAAGGCAAATAACCCAAGTGTGATGACTGCAATGGTGAATACAACATCTACATTTATGGTAAGTGTACACAACTGTACTTTTCTTTGCACTGGCCCACAGGAAGTCACTACTGCCGCAGTTTCTTTGTGTGCACTGGCCCACAGGAAGTCACTACTGGCACAGTTTCCTTTTGTGCACTGGCCCATGGGAAGTCACTATTGGTGCAGTTTCTTTGTGTGCACTGGCCCATGGAAAGCCACTACTGGCGCAGTTTCTTTGTGCACACTGGCCCATGGAACGTCACTGCTGGCACAGTTTCTTTGCATGCACTGGTCCACAGGAAGTCACTACTGGCGCAGTTTCATTGTGTACACTGGCCCACAGGAAGTCACTACTGGCGCAGTTTCTTTGTATGCACTGGCTCACGGGAAGCCACTACTGCTACAGTTTCATTGTGTTAACTGGCAGTGATTTCCTTTTTCTTGTATTTCTCTTGTCTCTGTAGCTGTGTGACTTTTGAATTGGTACATGTATGTTTGGGAAGTATGGGAGGTTTACCTTCCCACAGCTGGGTGCAGGGGTACTTGCCTCATGCAAAAATATTTCAAAGAAAAATTCTTATCAATTTGAAGATGTGAACAATAAGTTTCACCCAGATTAACTTTTTTCATTTGCAATATGACATGATGTAGGTAAAGACAGGGTACTTCATCAATGATATGCTATATGTACATTAAACATATTTTATAGCCTTACATAAGGTGATATTCCTTCAAAAGTTGACACAGAAGTTTTGATGCCAAGTGGTTTTTACATTTACCGTTTAGAAATCCTTAGTATGTATTTCTTGCTTATAACCTCAGCTGAGGCAGGGACTTGTACGTCATTGTTTGGATTTTTATGAATCATTCCCTAGCCTGTCTGCCCTCATTAGCTTATGCCTTGATGTATGTATATGTTTGCAACATGCACCTCATACCCATTATGTAATTGCTTAAAGAGTAGTATGTCCCATTTACAGGGGTTTATGAATTCTGAAATGGGTGGTAGGTTATATTTACAGGAGTTTGTGAAATGTGAAGTGGGTGGTATGTCATATTTGCAGGGGTTTGTGAATTGTGAAATTGGCATTATGTCATATTTGTGGGAATTTGTAAATTGTGAGAGCTCTGCTATGTGAAGTTGGGTATATATAAGAGCATCAAAATCTTCCATCATCGGCTTATTAATCAACCCCTACCCATCGAAACTAAATTCAGTGAACATCGAAACTTTTTACAGGGTAAGTAACCAAATGGCCACTGCCCAACTGAAACACACATTGCATTAAATCAAACCCACCCAAGTGGGGGGGTTTCACCCCCACACCCCCAATGTGGGGGCTGTGCCCCAGACACACCCCAACTATAAATACCAACTCCAAGATCGCACTACAGTGGGGAAGACGACAAAGTTGTGGTGTTAGCCAATTGGTTACTTACCCTGTAAAAAATTTTGATATTCGCTGAAGTTAGTTTCAATGGATAGGGGTCGATGAATAAGCTGTCGATGAAAGAAGATTTTGATGATCTAGTATAGACCCATGAAGTTGAATGTCTGCCAGCCTTACAAGGCTGTGAGACATGTTTAGCACAGCACTTATTATTATTTGCATAAGCAAAGGTGGTGTTGCAGAATAAATCTAAGAGTTTTATAACAGGATACATTTGTAATGTTGAATGGCTGAAACACAGAATGACATTACAAGAATCATAAAACAGGAATTCAACCGGATTGTGGTAGAGGGGGGCTGGGAATTTGCCCTTTCCCAATTGGAGTATGATCTCAGAGTTGGTATATATAATTAGCAGGGAGTGAGGGGGCACAGTCCCCATGGGAGGGATGAATGGGGGACTTGACCCCCATTCATAGAATGTGTGGTAAGCAACAGGGTATTAACTGGTAGAATATCACAAGATTCAGTAATAGTAGTTGTTATTTTTAATGCTTTTATAAGTGGCATTGCAGAAGGTCATGTTTATTGAAGACATGGCTATTTGCATCCATTTATTTTATTTCATTTTAGAATACTGCAGTAAGTTCCAGTGAGCCAAAGGCTTATTTAGAGGGGATAAACTTCACAACAGAAACTCAATAACTTTACAGTAGCCAGTCAACCTAAGCATTGTGAGCTTGAGAGGGAATCCATGCAAACAATGAAAGGGCTTGTGAAGTCATACCTCTCAACTGTACAGATTTTTGCAGAACGTCCAGATTTTTGCCTCATATTTTTGGTCCATTTTTCATAAAATTGTTGAGTGGCAAATCATTAGACTAAAGATAGAAAATAATGACAGACATTTGAGTTTCAGACTTCATATCCCTCAGAAAATTCATGCTAATGCAAAATCTGTTATTCTATCAACTTTCTAAGTTTGCAAGAGCAATTTTTAAAAATTGTCCTTACTTTTGGGCTTTTGTCCCACTTTTATTTATGACTTTGTCCAGATTTCTTGCTCTCAGAGGTTGAGAGGTATATCCACAGTGTTCAGGTGCTGGAATGAGCTCCTGTCGATCAGGCATCATTAACAGTAATTTCAGTTTTCCACAACAGAGCTGATAGGTACTGTGCAGCAGAAGTGATGCACAGGAAGATGTAGAACACATGACAGGAGACATGATGAGGCTAGATGGAATCATCTAACATGGTAACTTAAATTAAATCCATAAATATGCCAAATAACTCATCTGGGTAACATAAAAGCAATAAGAAATGTACTCACTGCAGGAGATGCAGTACCAACAGCAAATGAGGAATGGGATCTGGGGTAGTTGTATCTGTTCACTTAAAGGTATACAAGCATTATATGTGAACAGCCAAGAAGGCATGTGGAGCAGGATATATTAGAAGATGTAACATTGATACAAAGTTATTAGCCCTTTAAACAGACAGTTAATAATATCCTATCTGAGTAGTACATGCAGTTTTGAAGACCATACTATTATAAGAACAAAGCAGGCAGTTCAATATAAAACAAACATGGTGTGCACTCAATACTACTAGCCATATAAAGTGAGAGGTTGGAGTACCTTGTTTAGAGTTTTTAAAGCTAAGACAAATGGGAGAAAAATGGAAACCTGACCACAGAGACTGCAAATGATGCTCAGAAGAAATGAAGACAGACAGAATAGGAAGAAAGGCAACCGTTTGTCAGCATATCTAATATGAATCAATTTCCATATTGGCAGTCCTGGAAAAGATTATTAGTAATTCCAGTGGCTGAAAACGTGAGTCTGCTGCTGGGGCTGGGTAAGTTAATTATGTAAAGAGTAAATGGTAGTCCCAGACTTCAGTTTAATACATGGTCATTTCAGCTTGAGTGTACTGGTGTGCTACTGTATTAGACAGAAACAACTGCAAGCATCGTAATAGCACAGTATGTGGCAGACTGCAGCCTAGCAGAAGAAGCTATTGACCATGAGGTCATTTGAAAGAGGGCTGGGTGATTTGACTATTATTCCTCTTTGGCTGCCTTATGGACTTTTAATAAAATATCTGCAGAATGCATTTTGGGTGAGGCTATGTCAGATTATTTGGAGAATGCACAAAGAAAAGTTTGTTCAGCTACCCTTTGTTGAGAACTATAAAGCAGGAGTTGGTAACATTCTTCATCTTTGTTCTTAGGCAAGTCTGTAACAGGTCAGGGTTGAAAACTAAAAGCATTTTGAGTGTGTATCAAACTTAGTAAATCCAAACTTATTATACTATACTTTTAAGTAATTCATTTAGCATTGGTAAGTTTCCCATATCAGCCACAAAACACATACACATTTGTTGTCATATTTTTTTTCCACAGCAGCCCCACAAATGTTACAGTTTGTTTATCATATGCTGCGTTTTAGCCCAAAATTTACTGGTGTTGTGAGGTGTCAGTTATGACTATACGGTGAGCTGTCTTTATGAAGTTTCCATATGCTAGGATTCTAGGTAGACATTTTGAAAAATGTGACAATAAAAATATTGAAATTAATATGGCTACATGTGAGCAAAAGTGTTTACTAACACAGCTGCAAAACTTAGCAGACTCAATAATTTGACCTCACGTTTCAGTCCATGCATTCTTTTGGAACACCTCATCAGTGTAGTTATTGCATACCCTAGCTGGACATTTTTTCACATTCTGGTCATCATCTGGATCCATTTAATAACGAAATAATCAGCATTTGCAAATACAGTTTTTATCTGCACAACCCCCCCCCCCCCAAACTCTGATGCCTTTTCTGATAATATCCCAGCTTTCTGAGATTTTGTGGGACAGTCCTTCATAGTCATAGTTCAAAGAGCCATCCCTGGCTCAGCTGTCTGATAAACAGTACCTCAGAACAGATAACCTGACTTAGGTGATTGCATTCTGGGTGGCATGGTGTTCAACTGCGAATCAGATGCAGGCTACAAATGGTCTGATTAGTTGATACACACAAAAATGAAAGAGGCTTGATTTTCCCCTCCCTTTGGTTTAAATGTGAGCTGCAGTGGCAGTCTCCTGTAAACCAGTTTGTATTTTATTCATAGCAAATATTGTTTGAATACTTCATGTGTTTTTTTATATCCAGTGTTCCTTCCTCACGCCAGTATGTAAAGGCTTATCCTAAGGGTTAATTTCACTTATTATTTACTTCAGATTTTACTGAACCCTGTTTCTTCAAGGACTGGAGAACAAACATACGATTAGGTAACACTAACAAAGCTTAAACTGAAGGCTTACTACCACTGAGTTACAGTATCCTACACAAAAGGTGAGAGTCCCCCCCCCCCCCCACACACACACACAAACACAGAAAATAAGAACTTTAAGTTTTCATTATCCATGACTCATAGCCTCTTACCTAAATAATCACGGACAAATCCAAAAATAGCCAGAGAAACTTTTCGGTATATTAGTGCTATTAACTGAAGTAGTTCACAGAATAGGAGAACATGAATTAACACACACTTTTGAAGTGAAACAAATGTAATTACAAAAGTTATATATTTACCATAAAGCTAGATCTCTGTTGTCTTGCTTCATCTGGTTAAATGATTGGGTTATCAGATCCAACTGAATCTGACCTCAGTGCTTTTTCTGAAGATTGGATCTAGGGCTCTGACTCCTCCCCCTACCCATTATTCCCTCTAGTCTCCAGATTACTGTGTATCAAGTTAGCCTCCTTATAGTCTGAAATTCCCCACCAGAAGAACATAAATACAAGCCAAGCTGACTGCCTTACCAGACAAAAAGAGAACATGAGGAGAAGAGACAGTGAAAAAGTCTGTCCATGAGACAAGGCCCTTGGTCAGGTCCAACTGTTCAGCCAGGACTCTGAGAAAGACAATTTAGGAAGGAGAATAGAGGGAGGGATATTAAAATGGTGAAAACAAGACAATACAGATCCAGCGTTGTGCTAAGTACATAACTGTCATAGCTGATGTTGTCTTTTTCATCTGATTCAATGATTGGAACAGATTCCGAAGCTACCTGAAACCCCGGCTCATGAGTATGGCGAAGCCAAAGGATATATGTGATCCAGACTCTACAGCCAACTTGCAGTGCAACACAAAAGTATGACTAGTAGAATAAATAGCTACAGCACAAATCTCAACAATTGGAACATTATTCTAAAAGCCAGTAGTAGTAGTAACCTCCATTCTAAAAGAATGATCCTTTAGTTTAATCGGTAAGGTCAGTCTCATTTTTTCATAAACAAATACAGTCAGAAAGATGCCTGGACAGTGTTACCTCAAAACCCTTTGACACAATATAGCTTTTGAAAAGGCAAGGACTAGTTAATCAGACTGCCTGATATCCTTTGCCCTGTGCAAGTAAAACCTGAGTTGAAGATGAACATCTAACAAATGCAGGGTATATTCCCCTTTGTTTGGGAACTTTAAGAAAAGCACTAGTAAATTAATGGTTTGGTTAATTTTTGCTTCAGAGGTCACATTTGGAGGAAGTGCATATTTGTTCTTAAAGCTAATCTGTCTTAATGAAAAAAATAGATACAGAGGTTTGTGGGATAGGGCTTGCTACTCTGAGATCCCCTTGCTGATGTGATAGCCACCAAAAAGAGAGACATTTTAGTTCTACTGAAGAAATCGCCTCAAAGAGGGCTTTATTCATTGCCTGTAGCTTGATAGTAATGTCCTGGGAGAGACCAAATCCCTGTTAGGATGTCTTGCAAGGAAGGTTTCTTTCAAAAAGGCATTAGAAATTTTTATGGAAGCAATAAAAGCAATGGAAGTCTGATTTAGTCCCTCATGAATGTTGGAAATAGTTGTTAAGTATACTTTGGTAGTAGAAAAACTGGATCCTTTCTGAAACAATTTTGCCAAGAATTCTGTAATTGATGGAAGAAAGATTGAAAATGGTCCTAAACCTTTGGGTCAAGACCATACCATAATACTTTTCCATTTGCTAAGGTATTTGTTTTTTTTAAAGATGATAAAATTGGAACAACTGGAGCAGAGAGCCTGGCATCCCTGGCCATTGTTAAAACTGGAGAAACCACATGGTCATTTTCAGTGGTTTTAGATCTTGGTGAGGCTGACCTGATGGGAGATATAGCAGGTCTGGATGAGGGTCCAACACCCAAGGCAAATGTATAAGGTGAGGCCAGAGAAAGGGGAACCAATCCTACCCAGGCCAAAAGGGAGCAATGAGAATAATTTTGGCCTTGCACCTTCTGGCATTCTGAAGATACCTTGTTAACAGAGAGAATAGTGGAAAAGTATAAAGGAAACCCAGTGGCCATTTCTGAACTAGAGCATCCCTCAGAGACCCAGTGGCCATTTTTGAACTAGAGCATCCCTCAGTGTCTGTCCCTGTGGACAAATTAGGGTGAAGTAACTGCTGCATTTGGTTCTTTAGCTATGAAGCAAAATGAATCACAGCAAGGTTGACGTCAGTGACTGAAAATTTGTATTACCACTGGCTGATTGAGGATCCACTCATGGGACAGAAGAATAGATCTGTTCTGTTTGTCCACCAGAACACTGGAAGTTCCCAGGATGTGCATTGCTACTGGAAAGCAATGAGAAGACACTGCCCATCGCAACACTCTCATGGCTTCCTGGCACACTGGATATGAACGGGATCCTCCCTTCTTGTTGATATACCAGACTATTGCTATGTTGTCTGTTTGGATGGAGATCACACCTTTGGGGAGGGATTCCTGAAAAGCCTGCAATGCTGGGTGGACTGCCATCACCTCCAAGACACTAATGTGAACACTAGTTTCTGTCACCAACCATAAACCTTGAACAGTCTTCACTTTGACATGCCCCACCCCCAAACTCCAGAAGGGAAGCATTCGTGGTCACAGTGGCTACTGGGCTACAGTGGAGAGAACTTTTGACCCCCATGACACTATGGAGGAGGTCATCCACCTTCCTGCATATCTGTGTGAGTCATATTGGTGCATAAAGGGGATTAAACATTGAAAAGTATTGAAAAGAAAGTGTTCACTACATGACTCTCATGTAGTATCTTGCTTGAGAAACTATTGTAATGAAGCTCTCATCAGGTCCAGAAGTCAAACAAAAAGTTTTGCTGGAGGACAAGGGAGACAAAGGACCTCCAAAGCTACTTTATACAGGGATAATATCAGAACAAACATACGATTAGGTAACACTAACAAAGCTTAAACTGAAGGCTTACTACCACTGAGTTACAGTATCTACACAAAAGGTGAGAGTCCCCCACACACACACACAAACACAGAAAATAAGAACTTTAAGTTTTCATTATCCATGACTCATAGCCTCTTACCTAAATAATCACGGACAAATCCAAAAATAGCCAGAGAAACTTTTCGGTATATTAGTGCTATTAACTGAAGTAGTTCACAGAATAGGAGAACATGAATTAACACACACTTTTGAAGTGAAACAAATGTAATTACAAAAGTTATATATTTACCATAAAGCTAGATCTCTGTTGTCTTGCTTCATCTGGTTAAATGATTGGGTTATCAGATCCAACTGAATCTGACCTCAGTGCTTTTTCTGAAGATTGGATCTAGGGCTCTGACTCCTCCCCCTACCCATTATTCCCTCTAGTCTCCAGATTACTGTGTATCAAGTTAGCCTCCTTATAGTCTGAAATTCCCCACCAGAAGAACATAAATACAAGCCAAGCTGACTGCCTTACCAGACAAAAAGAGAACATGAGGAGAAGAGACAGTGAAAAAGTCTGTCCATGAGACAAGGCCCTTGGTCAGGTCCAACTGTTCAGCCAGGACTCTGAGAAAGACAATTTAGGAAGGAGAATAGAGGGAGGGATATTAAAATGGTGAAAACAAGACAATACAGATCCAGCGTTGTGCTAAGTACATAACTGTCATAGCTGATGTTGTCTTTTTCATCTGATTCAATGATTGGAACAGATTCCGAAGCTACCTGAAACCCCGGCTCATGAGTATGGAAGCCAAAGGATATATGTGATCCAGACTCTACAGCCAACTTGCAGTGCAACACAAAAGTATGACTAGTAGAATAAATAGCTACAGCACAAATCTCAACAATTGGAACATTATTCTAAAAGCCAGTAGTAGTAGTAACCTCCATTCTAAAAGAATGATCCTTTAGTTTAATCGGTAAGGTCAGTCTCATTTTTTCATAAACAAATACAGTCAGAAAGATGCCTGGACAGTGTTACCTCAAAACCCTTTGACACAATATAGCTTTTGAAAAGGCAAGGACTAGTTAATCAGACTGCCTGATATCCTTTGCCCTGTGCAAGTAAAACCTGAGTTGAAGATGAACATCTAACAAATGCAGGGTATATTCCCCTTTGTTTGGGAACTTTAAGAAAAGCACTAGTAAATTAATGGTTTGGTTAATTTTTGCTTCAGAGGTCACATTTGGAGGAAGTGCATATTTGTTCTTAAAGCTAATCTGTCTTAATGAAAAAAATAGATACAGAGGTTTGTGGGATAGGGCTTGCTACTCTGAGATCCCCTTGCTGATGTGATAGCCACCAAAAAGAGAGACATTTTAGTTCTACTGAAGAAATCGCCTCAAAGAGGGCTTTATTCATTGCCTGTAGCTTGATAGTAATGTCCTGGGAGAGACCAAATCCCTGTTAGGATGTCTTGCAAGGAAGGTTTCTTTCAAAAAGGCATTAGAAATTTTTATGGAAGCAATAAAAGCAATGGAAGTCTGATTTAGTCCCTCATGAATGTTGGAAATAGTTGTTAAGTATACTTTGGTAGTAGAAAAACTGGATCCTTTCTGAAACAATTTTGCCAAGAATTCTGTAATTGATGGAAGAAAGATTGAAAATGGTCCTAAACCTTTGGGTCAAGACCATACCATAATACTTTTCCATTTGCTAAGGTATTTGTTTTTTTTAAAGATGATAAAATTGGAACAACTGGAGCAGAGAGCCTGGCATCCCTGGCCATTGTTAAAACTGGAGAAACCACATGGTCATTTTCAGTGGTTTTAGATCTTGGTGAGGCTGACCTGATGGGAGATATAGCAGGTCTGGATGAGGGTCCAACACCCAAGGCAAATGTATAAGGTGAGGCCAGAGAAAGGGGAACCAATCCTACCCAGGCCAAAAGGGAGCAATGAGAATAATTTTGGCCTTGCACCTTCTGGCATTCTGAAGATACCTTGTTAACAGAGAGAATAGTGGAAAAGTATAAAGGAAACCCAGTGGCCATTTCTGAACTAGAGCATCCCTCAGAGACCCAGTGGCCATTTTGAACTAGAGCATCCCTCAGTGTCTGTCCCTGTGGACAAATTAGGGTGAAGTAACTGCTGCATTTGGTTCTTTAGCTATGAAGCAAAATGAATCACAGCAAGGTTGACGTCAGTGACTGAAAATTTGTATTACCACTGGCTGATTGAGGATCCACTCATGGGACAGAAGAATAGATCTGTTCTGTTTGTCCACCAGAACACTGGAAGTTCCCAGGATGTGCATTGCTACTGGAAAGCAATGAGAAGACACTGCCCATCGCAACACTCTCATGGCTTCCTGGCACACTGGATATGAACGGGATCCTCCCTTCTTGTTGATATACCAGACTATTGCTATGTTGTCTGTTTGGATGGAGATCACACCTTTGGGGAGGGATTCCTGAAAAGCCTGCAATGCTGGGTGGACTGCCATCACCTCCAAGACACTAATGTGAACACTAGTTTCTGTCACCAACCATAAACCTTGAACAGTCTTCACTTTGACATGCCCCACCCCCAAACTCCAGAAGGGAAGCATTCGTGGTCACAGTGGCTACTGGGCTACAGTGGAGAGAACTTTTGACCCCCATGACACTATGGAGGAGGTCATCCACCTTCCTGCATATCTGTGTGAGTCATATTGGTGCATAAAGGGGATTAAACATTGAAAAGTATTGAAAAGAAAGTGTTCACTACATGACTCTCATGTAGTATCTTGCTTGAGAAACTATTGTAATGAAGCTCTCATCAGGTCCAGAAGTCAAACAAAAAGTTTTGCTGGAGGACAAGGGAGACAAAGGACCTCCAAAGCTACTTTATACAGGGATAATATTCTGGATTATGGAAGCCTGACTATTTGAGTATGTGTGTCCATGTGGCATCCGATAAATTCTCTCGAATGTGTTGGTATGAGCTGGCTCTTAACATGTTTGATAGTAATACCCAACTGTGAAGATAAATGGAGAAAGAAGTCCCTGCATTGAACTAGTTGCTGTAGTGAGGAGCCAATCATCCCAACAGGGGAATGAATACCTGGAATCCCTGCAGCATGAGATATGCTGCTACCACAGCAATGCATTTTGTGAACACCCTTGGGGGTGTGGTAAGGCCAAAGGCCAGGGCTCTGAATTGGCCCTAACTGGTCTGGGTGGACCTGCTGGATGACTCTCTTTTCTATCAGCTTTGCTGCTTCTAATGTTAATTCCATCTAACTGGGGAGAACTTTTGGAATTTTCTTCTTTTTCTGAGGAGGAGAAAACAAAGGGAATAACATAGCCTCTGGTGATTATTTTCAGAATCCAGGAATCTTTGGTGATGACCTGCCAGGCTTGAGGGTGCAGGGATAAATGCTCCCAACTGCCTCCAGAGTGCAGCAGTCTGGCAACCATTCAGGAGTGTTGGTAGAATTTCTCAGTGGAAGAACCTTGAAACCCCTGATTTTGTGGTTCACCTCTGACAGTGGAGCAACATCTGTTAAAATTACTCCCCATCTGTCTACAGACGCATCCTGCCCAAAACCATAGAACATTCAAAACCATAGCTTTGGCCTTCCTTTCTGGTTTCACAAGAAGGTCCTTTGTGAACTGGAAAAACATATGCCAACTGCAGACAGAGGCTTGCCTTCCTGCTTGCTTCTGATAAGTGTATCTTTCACTTTAGGTCCAAAAAGGGTCAAATCATCAAATGCTGCATTGATGAAGGGCATCTTGAAGCCTTGCACAGACTTACAAAGTTACATCCAAGTGTGCCAACATATTGTCTTGCCAATGCCAACTATCCTGGATGTACCATCAGCTGCATTAGATAGCAGACACATGGATACATTACACATTGATTGAATGACAGAAAACTGAGACTCCACTGACTTTTGGATGTCTGTAGGCAGGTTACGCAAAAGGAATTTTGGCAACTCTTTCATCAAGTCACTCTAGAAACAGATCATGTGAGACAGGTAGCTCAGTGGTCTGAGTGCAAAAGTCACTGAAGTGTATATCCATTTCACAAGACTTTCCAACACTCTAAACTCTCTGTTAGGTGGATGAACAGATGTGCTCTTCTGATGGCACTTTCCTTGTGTCTGCCACAACAACCATGGTATCTACAAGGAGACCCTTGCTCCAGTGGGACCTTTCCCTAGGGGTCACTAAAATTTTGTCTGGTTTGCATGGAATTGGCTCCACCACACAAATTCCTTCCATGCCCACTGACAAACTAGATCTATTAGTTCATCAGCAGATGGAACCACCTAGGAGGTAGCAGAGCCAGCCCTGAATACCTCAAGGGCCACCAGCTCCTTAGTAGAGAGGGTTTCAGTGAAGCAACCTCCTCGTTGCTTCAGTAACTCCAGACTGTCTCTAAAGGAGACATCTTCCAGGTCATAGGGATCCCTGTCCTTCATTGAAATTAGTGTCTCCAGTGACTGGCTCCAGTGATGAGCTTAAATGTCTCCTCTTACAAGTCCATTTCCTGGGTCCCTCCCCCAAGGGGACTTCTTAAGAAAGTTTGGAAGCAGATGGGGAGCTGATTTGGTGAGATCCCCTGAGACTGAATGAGGCTGACTGCCACTGTTGATCAGGATGAGCAGACACGGAAACAGGATCCATAGGAAGTCAGGAGGGAGCTTAGTAAACTAGAACCACCTCTTCTTCTATACATGGAGAGAACCTTCTCAAATGCCTCAAAACTCGAGAATGAAATCAAAGCCAAAAAAAGCCTCACTGAGTTATAGAGTGTAGGTGGGAGTGCCCTCAACCCTGATACAGCCATCTCTGGGCTGACAATGGTGCAAAACTGCAATCCAAATTGTAGCTTGCTACAGATCCCCCACCATGCCCCAGGATTCCCATTCATCTTTTCTTAATGTACTGGAAAATATTAGGGTTCAACCAAACACCCTAATAATGGGCGACTTCAACTTCCCCACCATTAACTGGGAAAACTACTTGTGTACCAACTCCTTAGCTCAACGCTTTCTGGAATTCATAAACTCCAATGTCCTAGATCAACTTATCTACACCCGCACCAGGGGCAACAATATCCTAGGCCTAGTCATTACCAACATGAGTGACCAGTGTTCCACACCTGAAGTCAACTCCGCTGTGGTCCGATCAGACCATAAGCTTATCACCATTGATATCCACATCCTGCCCCCACCCCCCATTAAGGAAACCATGGTAAAAAATTTCTCCAAAGCCAACTTCATGCTTCTTAAGACAGAAGTGGTGAACTTCATGACACCCATGCAGATGGACAATACAGTTACAACTGCTGAATCCTACACAAATGCACTCTATAAGCACATACACGAGTGCATGGATCGTGCTATTCCAAACAGAACCAAGACACTATCCTCCAAAAAAAGGAAGCCAATCTGGTGGCCCCCTGCCATAAACAAACTGTACAACAGAAGGAAGAAACTGTTGCAAAAGAGAGTAAAATCCCATGAGTGGAGGAGCTCCCTGGTCAGCCTCAGTAAGAAACTGAGATCCCTTATAAGATCCTCCAAAGCTAGCTATGAAAACAAAATCACCAGTAAATCCAAGGACACCACAAAGCATTCTATAACTATGTCAAGAATCTAGATGGCAGCACCCAGATCTGCTCTGAGTTACAGCACAAAGGCATGAAAATTACAGAATCAACTGATATTGCCAACATCCTGGCAGATTGGTTCAGTGCTAACTTTTCCCCCCTCTCACCTCCTAAAGGGCCCATATCTATACAGGAAGAATGCAGAGCCCCTGTAATCACAACTATGCAGGTAAAAGCTGCACTCTCTAAAGCCAAAAAGACAGCATCCATGGGACCGGACAACATCCCAGGCTGCATTTTACATGAACTTCAGAACGAACTGGCTCCCCACTTAAGCACCATGTTCAATAATAGCCTCACATCAGGCTTTGTGCCCACTGAATGGCACACAGCAACAGTTATTCCACTTCACAAAGGGGGAGCCACCACTTATCCTGGCAACTATCGACCTATTAGCCTGACGAGCCTGGTCTGCAAGGCTATGGAACGTATCATAATGGAACTCATAAACAAAGACATTGGTAACCTCCAAACTCTGGATCCCACCCAGTTCGGGTTTGTGAAAGGCAGATAATGCCTCCTGAACCTGATTGACTTCTTTGAGGCAGTCAGCAAAGCCGTGGATGTGGGTAAGGTGGTTCACACAGCCTATCTTGACCTCGCCAAGGCTTTTGACACCATCCCCCATTCTGGAAATATAGCTAAACTCACTAAATTAGGTATAAATCCCTACGTCACAAGATGGTTTGCCAACTGGCTCATTGATAGAACCCACACTGTAAAAGTTGCAGACTCCAAATCTCACCTCAAAGCAGTGACAAGTGGAGTACCACAGGGTTCCATCCTGGGACCTCTCCTGTTTGGTATCTACTTCTCTGAAGTACAGGCTAACACAGAAGGCCTCCGGCTAATGAAGTTCGCAGATGACTGCAAACTAGGAGCCATAGTCAAGTCCCCAAATGAAGTGGACATCCTACAGAAGGGCCTCACTGAGACAGATGCCTGGTGTCAGAGCCATGGCCTCAAGCTCAATGCCAAAAAGTGCAGTGTCTCCACTTTGGTAAAAACTCTGTACCCATGAACTACCACATAGGCAGCAATCTACTTAACACTGAATGCGTGATAAGAGACCTTGGGACTCAGGTGGACAGTAGTCTCTCCTTTGATAGTCACATCTCCACAGTAGTCAGGAAGTCCTTCTATGTGGCACATCCCATCATAAAAGGGTTCTCATCCAGGAAAAAAGAGGTCATTGCTCTCCTCTACTCGTCACTCATTAGACCCATTATAGAGTACAATGCCCCTTTTGGAATGTACCTCACAAGACATCTGCAGCAGCTGGAAAGGCCACAGAAGTACCTCATAAAGAGGATTACTGGCCTCAAACAAATGCCCTACACTGACCGCCTCAAAAAACTCCAGCTTCATATCACCTACTCCGAGGTGATCTCTGCCTAACATATAAAGCTATGTCAAACTCAGAGCTGTTAGACATGCTACACCTAAAGAAATCCCAATCCCTCTGAGCTACACACTGTAGGGACCTAAACCTTGTCACCACAATAAACAGGACACGCTGAAGGGATAGATTCCTGTCCCAGAGACTTCCTATAGTCTGAAACAAGCTACCCATCTATGTCAAGCAAAGTTCTTCATTAGCACTCTTCAAGAAAAATCTTGATGAGTGGATGGGAAATAGGAAATACAACCTGTGGATCACTTCTGTGTCTCTGCTGAACAGTGTCACAGGAAAATAACTTTCTTGGGTGGCGTAAGCTATCGTACCCTGCTGGCTAGGCTTACATAGGCCCTTGGGCCAATAGCCTAGTAACTACCTATGAACCTATGAACCTATAATCTGTCCAGCGCTGAGGTGTTGAGGGACAGTGATGGCTCAAAGAAGTTCAGAGTTACCCTGATCCCCAAGCCCATGGCTCCAGCACTTCAGCTCTGAGACACATCACATCCAACATGGCCAGAGTCAAGAATGTGAGGGTAACCTGTCAGTGTCAAAGTTGAAAGTTCTGCCGGCTATGATGTGAGTGCTCAATGATGCAGACTTGGGAATGTGGGCTTTGGATCTAAGACTCAGACAAATATAGGAGAACCCAATGATGAGGCAGAATGGACTGTACCCAAAGCCACCAAAGGGATAAGAGCTCAGATAACCCCTAATTGAATCTGTGGCCAAAGGAGCTTTGATATCATCTTTTTGACATCAGCTTCTAATAGACTCCTTGATGAATGGAAGGACCTGAAGGATGATGAGGAATGAAGCCTCAGACTTATTGGCTCTGATAAGCAGCAGGACCAGATTGCTCTGATGGTTCTGGTGATCTTTTCCTAGTCTTCTCTGACCTCTTATCTTGCTCCTTTTCTCTCTGTCTCCTTGTTCCTTACCTCTTTATTTCTCCTTCTCCCTCTGAACTTTGGTTTTCTCTGTTTTTTGGATGAGTTAATCTCTGGTGCAGCAGTGGCTGAACCTTGAAAAAGACCCTTCAGCACTAACTTATCTCAGAGGACTTGTATGGCCCTGACCCCAGAGAAACTGCATGCTTCTCAGTCAGAGACTAAATGTGAGACTCCCAGGCAATAAACACATAAGGAGTGAGGATTCTTTAGTGAAATCTTATGACTTTGTCCAACATGCTGGAAGAAGAAATATAAACAACCACAACAACAATAAACAATCACCAAAATGACAATGCCATACTAAGGCAACCTACAGAGAAAAAAACACTTTTACATTTTAAGAACTAGGTAACAGTAAATACACTACAAAAAAAAAAATTTTTCGAGGGAAAGGGGAGGAAAAATATTTTCCAGGAAATCAGGGGAAAAAACTACCAAAAAGGAAAGATAATGGTATAATTACAAACAACTAGACCAAAGTTAGCGAAAATATGAAAAATAACACATCCCAATCTGGAAATCAGAGCCCTTGGATTGCACGTCCTGAATGATAAAGCGGCAAATGAGATCTAAGGTAATCTGGGGACCAGATGGGATTATGGATAGGGTCAGAATCCTGGATCTAAGTTTCTGAAAAAAAAAAAACAAGGTTGGATCTGGTTGGATCAGGTAATAAAATTAGTGAATTATATGAAAAAGACAACATAGGATCTCTAATTATTTCCCTTAGTTAATAAGTGTAGTCCACCACTTTTTCTCCCAAAATAGGCAGCTTTAAGAGGGATTATGAGAGATAGAGAA
This sequence comes from Protopterus annectens, assembly GCF_019279795.1. NCBI lineage: Eukaryota > Metazoa > Chordata > Ceratodontiformes > Protopteridae > Protopterus > Protopterus annectens. The sequence continues at coordinate 6,687,915 of NC_056742.1, forward strand.
AAACTTTGAACCTAAATCAGGGACAAATGAGAGGTATGCCTGGGGCTCAACCAGCTGGACTTTCATGAAAAACCTAGTGAGTAACAGAACCAGCTTCATATCATCACATATGATCTTATTATCAACTATTGCAACAACACAGTAATACATAGCCTTTTTTATAGTTTATATATTGTTGTTTTATGAATCAAAAGCTTACACTAATGGAGGAAAGGTTTAATACAGATAACTTGTGTGGTCGGTGATGCAGTACTTTTAACACTGTCACACAAGGTTCCTCTGGATTCAGAAAGGGGCAAGATTCTAAGTAGTTTCCACCTTTGAAACTGTACATGCACACTGATATATACTGTGACTGGGTAAACTGTAAGAGTAAACTGCAGGTTGCTTTGAAACTATAACCTGCTCAACCTTTTGGACCCACGTGATTATTATACCTATGTTTGCCTAATACTTGTTTTGAATTAAGGAGTCTATCTTAAGTAGAACACTGAAGATACCAAGAATCTCAAGAAGTGAACTGAATATAAAACAGAGCAGCTTTAACAAAGACTGGTATTTCCATCATGTGCATGTTTATATATCAGCGTATACCTAAGCCTAGCCCATAGGGTAATGATGTCATCTTTTCTGTGCCTCCCACAACAGGAAGACAGTCTCTTAAAAAGAAGCTCAAATGCTTTTATGTAACCATGTATCTGAAAGCTGAGCTCACAAACATCAGATTTTTTTTTTTTTTGCCATCCAACGTAGAATGTTAAAATCATTAAGAAACGATGAGAAAGGAATGGTGGGAAGAAAGCCTGATAAATATACCAGCTGTGATTTATGGTGGTCACGCATAACAGAACGATTGTTTGCTGGGGCAAGGAGGTTAGATGTAGGAAATGAAGTGAGGAGTATTACCCTAATTATAATCATTACAGAAAGAAGGTGGAAGCTGATCCTGCTGTAAAGCTCAAACTGTGGAGGTGGTTATCCCTCTTCATGGGAGGTTTTGTTTAATGTTACAGCAAGTTGTTTTTGAAAGTTACAAACAGTGTTTGCTAGTCAGGCTACATAGATACATAAATATCACAGCGTGAGCATACCAGCTCTCCTCACAAGGCAGAAGTCCTAGAATCACTGCTTTTTTAAGTGTCAAGGCAAGGCCAGAGGTCAAGTTACTCTAGACATTTTAGGATCATTTGGTACAATGTGACACAGTGTTACTTATTTTATTTTGTAAGAAAATGCAGCTGTAGCATACTAGACTACCTGAATGATGACTTTGTTTTCTTAGGAATGTTAATATGTATGATTACCATGCAGAGAGAGAGAGAGTATGTGTATGTGTGTGTGCATTCACATTTGTGCACATTGTCAATGAAATATTTAGGGAACAAGCTGATGCTCCTTCCCTGATCAAGCAGTACAAAATATTTCAAGAAACACAAAACACATGGTACACATTCTACTTATCCATTTTTCTGCATTTGTTTTTATTTTGGGTGACAGTTTCTCATTCATTTGGAGCATAGTAACTGTATGTCTTTATGAATGGGTTGTCTCATAAGTGCCTCAGTGCTGCAGGTCTGAGGTAGGTTTTACTCATGGTAGTACTGTAAGGGGCATGTTCATATTTCTTATGTGTTTTAATTAGTTCACTTATGTAGTGCAGACTTTAAGCTTCATGTCCATTTTGCCAGTATTGCTGTATTCTAAATATGAATGAATATGTTACACAAACCACACCTTTATGTATTTTGTTCCATTTACCTACCATTTCCTGTATGTTTGTCTCATGCACCCTAAGCCAATCCTTAATCCTACTGCTGCCTCTAACCCAGTTTTACACATTGGATTAGAAAATACTCTTTCCTTAGCATTAGCACTATTGAAACAAAGTATATATTTCCAAAGACATGTGTCTGGAGCACTTCTCCCTGGGCCTCTGCTGAAAACAGGCTCTCTCCTAGTTGGATTTTCCCAGTCAACAACTGTTAATTAAATAAATAAATAAAATATCTGATGGTATTTTTAGGTATTTGAATTTTTTTTGTATTTACTGATGGAAAAGTGGAAGAATTTGCTTTTTTATCATAGTAGGTCTGAGATTTTTGCTGTCTATTCTTCGATGTTTCTGAACATTGAAATTAGTGGATGTGTGTGTGTGTGTGTGTGTGTGTGTGTGTGTGTGTGTGTGTGTGTGTGTGCGCATGTATACATAGATAGATACAGACACACACACACACACACACCACACACACACGCACGCAACACATTTGGCATTTTTAACACTATTGGATTTTTTTATATCGTGTGTGTGTGTATATATATATATATATATATATATATATATATATATGTGTGTGTGTGTGTGTGTGTGTGTAATATAGAGGATAATGAGCAGCTTGCCAATCATAACTTGCTTATTACGTGTTCAAGACATAGATAACAAGAAATTCAGTTGACACGTGAATATTGGCATCCATGTCGAGAGCACAAAATAAAGGGTTATGATTGGAAAGCTAATCAAAATTCTTTGCAGTACATGGAGCTTTATCTGCTCCATGCACTATTAGTTACAGGAAAAAAAGTGTTTTACCAGCTTTCATAGCCATAAAGCACTTTGCAAGCACTGTCAGAAAGACAGTAACATGTTAAACAGAGTCTGGGACGCATTACTGGCATAGACAGCAGGCATAAACTAATTTGTTTTTTATTCTGCCACAGTTGTTTTCCGGTCAGTACTGCAGATTTAACTGCCTAATGTGATACTTGATCTTAACAAGTAAAGCAAGGGGTACTTAGCATTTGTTAAGATCGAGTCTCACACTATAGAAGCACTTAACTGATTTGATTTTTTCTGGATATCAGAAAGTAATCACCATACTCCATGCACTACACGATTTTTAAGTGCTTTAGCAATGATGGGGGATAAGCAGTGAAAAACAAAAGTTATATATTTACCATAACAATAGATTCATGTTGTCTGATTTTTGCCCAGTTCAATACATGGGTTGCTGGATCGGACTGGATTCAACCTCAACACTAACTCTGAAGCTTCTTTTGGTTCCATGGCTCTGATTGCTCTCCTGCCCATAATTCTCTGCATTCCCCCCTAATACCTCAGACCGAAGTTGCCACCATGTAGCACAAATATGCTACACCTTTAAATATATGACAATAGTAGCACAAAAAAATAAAGAAGGGGAGAGAAAACAGTAATCAGAGCAGGACTGTTCACAGACAGGGAATTGAGCAGTAACCACCCAGTCACCCCAAAAATCATATGTGTCAAAATAGGAAGGAGAAAGAGGGAGGGAGGTTAAAAGGACAAAAATCAGGTAACATGGATCTACTGTTATGGGAAGTAGATGAGTTTTGTATACAGTGTTGTCTATTTTTATCTGATTTAACATGAGACATATTCAAAAGCTGTCTATCAGAGTGGTATCAAGCGAGGACACTCCTGAGGATGGTGGAACCAAAAAAAACAAAAGAAGAAAGTGATCTGGATTGTACATCCAGTTTATAATGAGACACAAAGGTATGGACTGTGGACCAAGTCGCTGTGGCACAAATATCAATGAGAAGTCTTCTGGAGAATGCTGTTGCTGTAGAAATTGCTCTAATGGAATGAGCTTTAGGTTTAAATACTAAATTCAACTGTTTTTTTTTATCATAAACAAATGAAATGCAGTCTAACAGCCATCTAGAAAAGATAACCTTAGTGACAGGTTTTCCCATTCTCTGTTTTCAAATGGCAATAAACAACCGATCTGATTTTCTGAATTGCTTCATCCTGTGAAGATAAAATCTGAATTGGCAATGGACATCTGACAAACGTAACATGTGTTTGTCCTTTTTAGAGTATCTAGGGAAAATTCTGGTAGATGTATAGACTGATTTAGGTTTGTTTCAGGTGCCACCTTGGGAAGGAATGATGCATTAGTTCTAAGAGAGACACTGTCCTTGTGAACAACTAGATAAGGAGGTTTACAGGAAAGGTCTTGTAATTCCAAAATTGATCTAGCTAATGTAACTGCTACCAGAGAGATTGTTTTCAATGTCAGAAGCTTTAGGTCTGCCATGGCTGCAGGTTCAAAGGGTGGTTGTTTTAGAGCCTGTAGCATAATGGTAACAACCCATGAAGGAACTAGATCCCTAATGGGAGGCCATAACAGAAAGGTTCCTTTCAAAAAAGCTTTATAGATCTTAAAGGAAACAACTGAAGAATCATTATGGCCTATGTGAAAGTTAGAGATAGCAGTCATTTGAACTTTGATGGGTGAATAACTGGAACCTTTGTAAAGAGTTCAGACAAAAGTTCAAATATGGATAGAATTGGGGCTGAGAACGGCTCCAAACCTTTGGACACTGTCCAAATAGAAAACCTCTTCCATTTGCTATGGTATACCTTTTTAGTGGCTGGTTTCTGACAAGTGGATATGATTTTGGCTACTGTTATGGGAAGCCTGGCATCTCTGGCTATGGTCAAAACTGGAGAAACCAATCTATTACTTTCATTGATGTCTGGTCTGCAGGAGGCAGTGCAGGCAGGGGAGAGAGAAGCTCTGGATAATGATCCAACATCCTTGGAGAATGCACTAGTAGAGGCCACCGGAAGGAGAACCATATTTGTCAGGGGCCAGAAGGGACCAATGAGGATCACCATGGCCTTGTACTGTCTGACTTTCTCGATGAATTTGTTTATTAGAGGTAAGAGAGGAAAAGCTTACAAGAGGGGGCCAACTGTGGACCAGAGAGTCCCACAGTGATTGACCTTATGGAGGGATCAGGCAAATTTGTTGTGCAAGACCCCTGAGTTTTCAAAAGTGAAACAAATCAAATCAAACTCTTTCTCTCTCTTGTATTGACGCTGTGTTCCTCTATCATATACACCAAGAGAAAATGAAAAGTCGTGTCTTTTGTAGACTATTATAAACTGCATTAGCCTCAGTTAGAAGTGGCATTTAAGAAAATATTTTAACTGCTTGTGTGTTCAAACAAATACAAATATACTGCAACTGGAGCAAAACACTTCACATTTACAATTTGTTAACAAATTACTTAAGTATTAGTTAATTTTTGGAAGAGATTTTAAAAGAAAAATCATCTTGGGTTTTAGCCCATCTGAAAGACATGTAAACACAGTGTGTAATACAAGTGAAACTGCATTCTGCAGCTTAATTGAATAACCCAAAAGATTTAACATATTTAAATACTGTAGCACACATTACAAGCAATGTCTGAAGCTGTTTTTTCAGTTAATTGGTGCAAAATGATACTCAGCAGGATTAAGTTCCTAGACTTTTTACAGTGTAAATTCACAAAGGCTCTTTATGTTTCTGGTATCAAAGGAGATTAAGCATTCTATTAATGTTTTCAGCCTTATTATGCTTGACATTTGAATAATGACAAGAATACTTAACAAGGCTGGCGGCTGCATTTTAGGTGTATACAAGAATGAGACATCTTTGTTGGCCCATTGCCACCAAATGAAGGAATATATCTGATGTGATGTATTCACCTGTATGAATAAAAATGAACAGTTACATGTAGATCCATTCACCATGGCAAATTCCCAAGCCAGCTATGAGCGATGAAAAAGAAGTCTTGTTTACCACTTATAAATAAGTACCCCAATTGAGGGATGATAAATGTGAAGCCTAATCACTTGGCTCTTGTTTTAAACAGCTTGCTGCAGTAAATTATGACACCTTGCTTTAGGCGTGAAATAATCTTCAGATCTCTTAAGATGTTTATGCAGTATCATTTCCGTGTTCTTGTCAACATCCTAATTGCTTGAAATGAAGCTTCTGAATGATGGTGCACTGTTTTCCCCATACAGCATCCACTTTTAGAGTTGCACTCAACAGTAAAAGAATAAAGGAATAAAGTTTCATTTGTAAAAAGAAGAATAGTCACATACTGTCTTAGTTTACTGAAGTGAGGTGTAGCTTCAGGAATTCTGCTTGATATTTCCCCAATATTAGCATACATTATCAGTAATTCTGAACAAGTTACTCACCTTTTGTGTTTATATTCCTGTTTTTCACAGTAAAACTAGCATTAGTTCAATGTGCCTTCTGCTGGAAATAGTCTGACGGCAATGCGTACCTCACAGTCATTTGTAATGATCATGTTCAGAAAAGTGAAATCCAGAATTATAAATTATCTGAATCAAAATGTACATAAAAAGAAGGGAATATGAATGTCTATCTCTTCCATGAAGTCACTGTTCCAACTTCAGAAACTTGCAGTTATAGGTATCTTGTGGTTTGTGTGAAGAAATGTGACCAGGTTTTGATATGATAGAAGTTATGTGGAAGAATTGTGACCAGGTTTTGACATGACAAAAGTTACATGAACTCAAAATTACTGTTTATTTGATAAGTGCCCAAAAGTGGCTAAAACATTTTTGTAGCAGAGAGGAGACTCTAGATGTTCTCCATAGTCAGTGTTGCAGTACAGAAGCATGCAACTGGCCCAATTTCTAGAGTCTTTGCATCATCCTTAGCCAACAGATGTCCAAAGACCGACATCTGGATGTCAGGGTATAAGAAAGGCGTATGCCAGCACAATCTTCAGGTCTTTCCAAGCAGTGAACAAGCAATGTGATACCAGAGGATAGCACAACCTCCCCAGCTGTCTGAAACTGAGAGAGAAGAGGGAATAATCATATGAGCAGGGAGGGGATGGTGGAGATAAGAGAAAGATCTACTCAGAACTCGTTTAAACCGTGCACCCAGCAAGGGGGGACAAAAGTATTCAGTAGATAGAGAGGTTGGACGGTGGCAGTATGTACTGCAAAACTGATCTACTCAAACATCTACAATTATGGTAAGTAGAGCACAACTGTACTATGTTCTTCATAGTCCGCATTGCAGTACTGGCTCTTTAGAGGACTTCCAAAGCCAACATTTGGCTTTTAGGTCACCTTTATGACCCTAAGAAATAAGATTTTGCAGGATGGCAGTAGGGAAACTTGCTCTAGCCCTGGAGACATTGCCTAGGTTATAGTGTTTTGTAAAGGTGTGTGCTAAGTTCCATGTGACTGCCTCTAGGATGGCGTGGGAAGGGACTCCTTTGGGGAAAGCAGTAGTAGTTGCCCAGTTCCTGGTGGAGTGGGCTTTAATGTGCCCAGATAGCATTTTTCCTTGGTGGCAGTAACATAATTAATGCAGTTGGCTATCCATCTGGAAATTATTTGTTTGGAGACAGGCCTGCCCTGTTTACCCTCTGCGAAAGCCACTAGTAATTGGTCTGCTCTATTAGGTGACAGTGGACTACTGAGACTACTTTATGCTCAAAGAGACTTGTGGTGAGAAGACACTGCATACACGTATCCTCTTCTCTACACACATACAAAAATGCATACTACTGTTAAATGTAAAAGAGTAAGGTGAACACTTACTGAAACTTCAGGGTATCCATCTTGATCTGCTTAAAGTTATGAAGAAGGGATTCCAATAATACATAAAAAAATAAGAACATAGACTCCATTAACCCCACCCACCCCTCTTTCTCTCTCCGTCATTTAGAAGTGCATGGAAGAAACAATCCAGCAAACTTAACTAAAACCTGTGAACTCATAGTGCATGACCCAAAACTGTCCTACCTACTGCACCTTCACTAAACTTTCCAGGGTAACAACCAGTAAAATTCCTGAAGTAACATCTGCATCTGTGCAAATGAACTCAGTTTACAAGTGTTATTTATTTATTTATTGTATTTATTTTACATTTGTTTACGGGAGGTCCAACTGGACAAAGCTGTCCATTTTCAGCAGAAGCCCGGGGAGAAAAGCTCCAGAAACAATTGCTAACATACTATACATAGGATATTTACATGAGCATTGTGGTTTACACATACCATTATAAAATATAGAAGATACTAATATATGATTGCATAATATATTACATAAACATAGTGGTTATCCCTTTTTCCTGCTGCTTCATCAGCATCTGTATCTTCATACTAAGAAATATCCCTTCTACTTCTGTCTTTCTCTCATATCCATCTTTCTGTCTAAATTGGCCTCCTTCCCCACAAGTTCAGATGTACACAATTATTTTAGAAATGACCAGGATTATCAGAAGACAAAATACTGGTGGAGAGAGACAGATGCATGTCAGTTTTTAGCATGTAGCCTGCTTCACATTTTATGTTGGAAAAATGAAGAGACTATGGTATCTGATGCCACACTAGGTGTTCAGAGTAATATTCCAATACTGCCTTTGTGGTACAGCATAAGGGGGTGCCACACTCCTGATATGAAACATTAACAGAGATCCTATTGAACTTACTTAAACGTGAATAGAATTTTACTGACTATGTCTTTGACAACATTGCAAAGAAGCATGCAAAACAATTAACTATGAAAACAATCACTATACATTGTTTTTATTTCACCCTTCTACTCTACTTTTCTCTTACTCTACCCCTAACCCTAAATCCAGCAACAAAAACCCTATTCCTAACTCTAACACTAAACAAGACATACACACACACATACACACACATACACATACACACACACACACACACACACATACACATACACATACACATACGCATACACACACACACACAGCATATGCTAACTGTTACACTACTTAATTAGTAGTTCTAACTCCTTCCCTAATACTTTAAACCTAATCTTCATACACCTGTAGATATCCACACAGCCAAAATAACAAAACATTCAGTATATGTGGATGTTTCAATATTCCCACACACTTGAAATTTTGCAATTCACACATCAGAAATTCCGTAATCCAAATTTATTTTCTCATTTGATCGCTATTGATCTATTGACAGGCGTCCCCTCTCAACAGCTGTTATTGTGATCCTGTTCCCGTGTTTTAACATCCCCTAACCACATGCTCATCTTAGTATTTTAAGAGAAAGTAGGATGCTAAAAGGAAAATAGTGCCATTTAGAAGACCAAGCCATGTACATGCAGGTGAAATCAGATATGGGTGTGGAACACTCAGCAAATGCTTGAGAAAATTACTTTATTTTCCTGTGGTTTGGGAGTAATTGCTGAAAAGAACCCCCAAATCATGGTATAGTCCTCACAAAAACATAACCAAAGGAAAATAAGTCAATGTCTATCAATGCCAAGCAGTTTCTGCATGTCTGTTTTGATTACGTGTTAAGTTGCTTCAGTCCTTTTTTGTTACAAGACGTATTATACTGCAAAGCTATTTTATGCATACTGTGTACTTTTAATGTCTCCTTCTTGGAAGTTTTTGTTATTTTTAATTATTTTTTTTTTTTACCACAATGACATTTTCCAGCTGTGAATAACACTGTGTATTTTATACTTAAGAATAAGTTACAAAATGGTATGGAAATGAGAGCTGCAGATCCTTTTGTCTGAGGATGAGGTGTATAGGTATTGTGTACAAGCCAGAGCAGTGAAATTATGTGGACAGCGAAGATATGTTTAAATCACATGGAGATGTGAGAATACCTTATCCATTGGCATAAAAGTAAACAGATTTATTTATTTTGGGTAGAGTGATGCAATTATGCAAGTGATCTGAAGAGTAGTTAAGTTCCCCATCAAAAAAAAAAAAAAAAAACACTTTCAGACATTACAGGTTAAACTGTCCTCAGAAAAAAATAAGAGAAGAATCAGTCATCTAGTGATTTTTTCACCTGTGGCATAACAACTTACAGTACTTTGACCATGTAGCCGTCAAGGCAAAATAAAGATTAGTCTAGAAATAGAAGCAAAAAATAAAACTGAAATTGTTTTAGCAGTAGATAAAGCTCCTGGTAATGTGAATTAAACAGGAGAATAATTACAGTTAAATGCAGTTGTGTTTTTTTTTTTCTTTTTCTTTCTAAGGTGCCTTCAAATGACTTTTATGTGTTTGAGGTTAGCATGGCGGTAAAGTGCATTACTTACGCAAAGCCTGATGACTGATAGCGCCCCTCCATATCATGTCCTACATGCTGTTGTCTTTCATCACTTTTGCTGCTGAGGCCTTCCAAGCACGACAGAAAGGGTAATTGGCAAAGAAGACCGGAATATTCTAGTAAAGGGCACAGATTGAAGGAATATTGAACAACAGACTATATAACTGAATACATGCATTGCCACATTCAGAAAGTATCAAGAAACAAAGCACACATATTAGTAACTATCAGGTAGTTATATTCAGCAATAGAAAAAACGCTGGCAGTGTATGTACAAATGTCAGCATATTGATTTTTGAGTGCTTTCACAGTGAAAGTTAAATATCTAAATCATAAAAAACAGCAAAAAATGCATTAATAAATACAGCTTAATGATGTATATAAGTAGGATTTGTGTGATATAATTTTAGCATCCTGACTAAATTTCTTTTAAATGAAAGAGTGAAAATAAGAGACTAGGACCTTTTTAACCAGTGTTAACCTCCTGAGGAAAACATCTTTAAAATTGTACCAAGTCTGAAACATTAGCAGAGGAAATATTTGGAGACACAGGGCACATTAATGCATAGTGATGCTGCAATATCTTTCTATTAAACACAAATTGAATGGTTTCAGACCTGTTTAAATGCAAATTAGGGTGTACAGGGCTATAGAAACTTAACATTGTCATTTTATTGTATTTTTGTGTGCACTGCACTACAAACTTCCACTGGATGAACATAATTTATAATCTGGTGTAACATTAGAAAAAATAAGTCATAAGGATTCAAAAAATGAAAATGCATTATTCATGGTTCTCTTTGAGAAAAAGAGTGTTCCTGTTTAGTTTTTAGGAATATTGCACCATTTAAAATAAACTGGCTATACAGAGAAATCCTATGTACTAAACACAGACTAAACAAAAAGTATAAATAAGGAGGCAAGTAAGAAATTAATATTCTATAAATGCTTCTTTAATCTGGGAAAACAAATTAAGTAAAATTCAGGGAACATCAATAGAAAGGCATATAAAATCTGTAACATAGTATGTTATCAAAAGTGCTTCAAAAAGTCAGTTACACTGTTCTATAAATGAGAGACTACTGAAACTATTGACAGTTTCCTTCTCAAATATATCTTGCATATGCAGATTTTTCTTTCAAAGTATTTCATAAGATGAGCACAAAACTCATAAGGTGTGGTTCATTAATATGTGTTTCATGGCAGCTCACTCCAAATTGTGGTCTCACTGAAAATAAAGTTGTTGCTTGGCATTGCTGCAGACAGATGGGTTAGGAAAAGCTAGGACGAAGATTAGGAATAATTTCAGAGTTCTTATCTAATTTCACAGAGAGAGAGAGAGAGAGAGAGGATAACAGTGTGTGTGATAGGAAGTTGGAAAGTTTCAGAACTTTGTATGTGAGACTGCAAAAAGAAGCCATTTGACCTCAGTTAAGGTCATACTGTGGCTCTCCATGGTGCTGGTAGCATGATGAAATGGAAACCTTATTTAAGAGATCCTATATTTAGGCATATATAAACCAAAAGAGGCCATGAGTATCAGTAGAATGTTTTTCATTACTGTGAATGAAGATGACTTTTCTAACTGTATCTCAGGTTTCAGATACTGGACGGTAGGAAACTTCAAGAGACATTTTTTGATGAATCATCCAGAAGATAAAGCTTTTTCCAGGGGCGGCCCGTGCTATTGGACTGTCGGACTGCAGCCCCCTCAACTGAAACTAAAAGAAATAAAAATAAAAACAAATAAATAAGAAAAAAGAGTTTAAAAATTATGGACTTCAAGATGCAGTAGTCCAGACTGCTGCTGAGAGTCTCTGCGCATGCTCCAGGCAGTCCTGATAGGGAAACATGAGGAACGGAGCTCCCAGAAATCTATGCAGTTTTAAACTGCATAGACTCGCTGGGAAAAAGCGTCAGGGTCGGACTGCAACACCAACAGTCTGGAATTGCTGCAGTCTCTCATCAGGAAGATCTCGCGGGTGGGTCTGGAGTTGTAGGCGGGGTTTGGATCTCGCGGGTCTTTGGATGTATTGCAGGTGGCGGGCAGGGTTTGGATGTACTTGCATTGGATTTATGGAGAAAAGACATTGAATTTATGGTGATTTACTTGCAGGCAAGTGTGTTGGATTTATGTATGGTGATACTGCTGGTTAGACTCATGGTGGTGTGGTAGGGAATACCTCAGGCTTGAACCCTGTACCCTGTATGCAGGTGTTAAAGACTTGAGTTCCCTGCCCACCACCATTTGTAAAAAAATTGCAGATTTTTGCCTCATATTTGATCTGATCTGTTCCTCATAATATCTGTGGTTTGTAAACGTTGCAATGCTTGATATTTGATGGTGCAGTAGTAGCATTGTTGCCTCACAGCTGCAGGTTCTCAGGTTTGATTCTTGGCTGGGGTTCCTTCTTTGTGGGGTCTGTATCTTCTCCCTGTGTTTGTGTGGGTTTGCTTTTATTTGATGGTGCAGTGGTAGCATTGTTGCCTCACAGCTGCAGGTTCTCAGGTTTGATTCTTGGCTGGGGTTCCTTCTTTGTGTGGTCTGTATCTTCTCCCTGTGTTTGTGTGGGTTTGCTTTTGTGTCCTCCCATGTTACAAAGACATGTCTGCATTATTTCTTCCTGGGCCTCTGCTGAAAATTGTTTTTTTGTTCCAAGTCAGACTGTCCTGATTAACAAATGTTAAATAAAATTGACAGGCATTTGAATTTCAGACTTCAGGTTTCTGAATGTTTAATTCCTTACATATTTGATGGTGCAGTGGCAGTATTGTTGCCTCACAGCTATAGTATTTGTGGTTTGATTCTTGGCTGGGGTGCCTTCTGTGTGGAGTCTGCATCTTATCTCTGTGTTTGTGTGGATTTGCTCTGGTGTCCTGCCATTTTACAAAGACATGTGTCTACAGTATTTCTCCCTGGGCCTCTGCTGAAAATTGTTTTTGTTCCATCAGAAGTAAAATTGACAGGCATTTGAATTTCAGACTTCATAGTCTTCAGAAAATACATAGTAAAACAACTTTTTATTCTAGCAATAAATATATAGTAACAAAACCTTTTATTATAGCAATTTTTTAAGTTTATAAGATGACTATTTGAAATTTGTCCTTATTTTTGGGACTGAAATGCCCTGTTAGTGGCTTTCTCCAGGTTTTTTGTGCTAAGGTTGACAGCTATGGCAAGAACTGAATTCGCTGAATATGTTTGAGGGCTGTATTCCCTCATTACTGGGTTTGTCCAGGTGTTTTGTGCTAAGAGGTTGACAGCTATGGTGAGAACTGAATTCATTAAATGATAGCCATTTAAGTTTGTCTTCCTCTCTTTCACAAAGCAGCTGATTTGGCGTAGTGGTATGTTGCTCTTGACTGTTTTGCACAGGGACCTTGGCTGTAAAATATACGGTGGTAACACAGCATTTTTCTTTCACAAAGCAGGTGATTTGGCATAGTGGCATGTTGTTCTGACTCTTTTTTGTACAGGGACCTTGGCAGTAAAATGTATGGTGGTAACACAGCATTTTATTCTAGCAGCTTTCCAAGATTATACAAGCAATGTTTAATGTGTCCCTGGTTTTTGCCCTTTTGACCCGCCCCAATAAATTTGGCTTTTTCCAGACTTCTTGTGCTGCGAAGTTGAGATGCAGTTGAGTATTGAGTAGATTTTACAAGGAGCTGAGAGCTGCAAGGTAAGAGAAGTTTAGTGCTGATTATGCTAAGTCAGCTCACATTGCTAATAGCACAACAGGTTGTGTACTTCTTTTGATGCAGAAGGTTGTTGGTTCTACTCCCATAAGGGGTGAATGCTGCCGTACTGAAAGTTAAGATACTAACTATGAGCCTGTTATCAGTTTGCCATCCATGTCCTATTGCAATATTACTAGCTTATTTTTAATGTAATTTAGGCAATTTATTCCTCAGGGGCATCAGACACTATTTTTCGATGAAACCATGAAATATAAAGGTGATTGCTAGCAGCAACCTTTTCATTACAGATTTATTTAACATGGAATTATTTAGATGACTTTTTTACTACTTCAGAGATTGTGCATATTTACTGATAATGGTGGACTGTAGAATTGTGCATATTTACTGATAATAGTGGACTGTAGAAGTTTGAGTAGACTTTTATGATGGAAATGTTCTGAATTGGGCAGTTTTGTTTCATTGTTTACTGGAAAAATGTTCAAAGCAATAGGAAGGTGTATCAATGAGCACATGTATGTTTCATATGCAAGGGGCCTATGATTTGAAAACAGCTCAGAATTAATTTTTATCTGCCATGGGTAAAATGTATTTTCTTTGAATGTGGGTTTTAATGTTGTTTCAATGAATGTGAGTTTCAAGGGCAGAGAAGTTTTAATGCCAAGTTTGTTTAGCAGATGTCTTAGTGTTTGTGCTGTAAAATGCAAAATAAAACTTTCAAATGAAGTTCAAATCATCATACAAGTAAATCAGTATGCACATTAGTGTTTATGGTAAATGGAGTGAAATAGCAAAGTAATGAATCATTGGAATGGCTGCAGGGGGAGGCTCCATTCGACCATGGTTTTGTGAGGGGGAAGGGCGGCAAACTTAGACAGCCCCAACTGAACTATACCTCCCAACTGTCCAGATTTTCAAAGAATGAATAGGTTTTTTGCTTCTTATTTTTGGTTTGTTCCTCATAAAATGTGTGGTTTTCTGGCAAATCATTTAGGAATTAAGTCACTAAATAATGACACACTAGTTTCAGACTTCATAACCTTCAGAAAAATGCATGCTAAAGTAAGACCTGTTCTATCAACTGTCCCAGTTTATACAAGAGCAATTTTCAGTACTGTTTATATGTTCCCCCAATATATTTGGCCTTGTCCAGATTTATTGCATTAACAGGTTGAGAGGTACATGCAAATTGCTTTATAGAATTAGGCATAGCCAAACCTCTCAACTGTCCCTGAATTTGGCTCAAAATGTTGCTCTTCCCCTAATAATCCCTCTGCAAAATAGCAATTTTGGAAGAAAACATGGAGGGTTTACAATTAAGAAATAACTGTAATAATCAGTTATAGATAACTTTTATTTCAAAAATGCATGTAGACTCTTATTTTGTCAGCTGCTCAAGTTAGCAGTACTAATATTAAAAAAGTGTCCCTTCTTTGACAGGTTCCCAGCTGTATTGTGTGGCTATTTTATACTGTTGCATCACATTTTTGGTCCATTTTTCATAAAATTGTGTTTTTTTGGCAAATTACTGGTAAATCATTAAAGACTGAAGTTAGAAAATAATGGCAGGCATTTGAGTTTCAGATTTCATACCATTCAGAAATTTCATACTAATGCAAGACCTACTATTCTATTATCTTTCTAAGTTTATAAGAGCAATATTTAAAAATTGTCCTTATTTTTGGGCCTTTGTCCCACTTCTATGTATGGCTTTGCCCAGATTTCTTGCTCTGAGGGTGAGAGGTATGACAAATGTGTTAGGGCCATCACCGTCAGCCAGAGACATTTCAAATTGTGACATACTTGTTGCACCCCATTCCCCCATGTAGTGACTCTGGATGTGCCTAAGCAAAGCAAGGAGCAGTTATGCAGTGTAAATGTGCAGGGTATCCCCCCATACAAGGTAGACACAAGTACTACAGTGGCTTTTCATCTGTTCTTGATTTTGCAGAAAGGTCTGGTTTCTGTCATATTTTTGTACTGTTGATTTATGCTTATTACTCAAAGTGCCTGTTGCTCTGTGTTTTAAGTAGCAATGCTTTAATGACCATCAAGTAAGCTTGTCTGAGATCATAACATGCAAGTAAGCTTTAATAAGTATATTTTTAAAGAATTGCCAACATTGAAGCCTTTCTGTTGTTGCCATGCAGAGAATACTTAACTAGATAATGTATAAGCATTGGATATTGAAATGCATATGACAGTATTTGTAGTAAAGGACAGGATTACATTATTTTAAGAAGCTCATTACACTTGTTGGAGACTTCTAGTGATCTCTGAGGGCTTTACCACTAAACTAAACAGAATGCCATTCATGTGTGGACCATAACCTGTACAGTAATAATTTAAGCAATGTATCTTGAGCTTGTTTCTTGTTTGCTTTTCATTTTTACTTTGATCGTGTTTTCCCCATGAAACAAGAAGATAGTTTTCAGGCAGCAGGTCTGTTTTGGATAAGAAACATTTTTACAAGTGGGGGCATCACAGAGATTGTTACTTTCAGCATGTTACTTGGTGCTTTAATAAAGCTGAATATAAATTATAATTAGAACTGCAGTGCAAGGAGAAGTAGTTTGAGTTGAGTGCTGCTTGTTTTTCTTATACTTGATTTTGACTGGCATTCCCGTAATGTATTTAAAAAGTAATTTATTTTTTCATGCCTCTCAACCTTTTTGTTTCCATCTAGATATTAAGTAAGCTGTCATGCAGCCAATGCATTTAAATATTTTTATTCTTTTACACTTAATTTGTCTTGATTGGACTCTCATAATGAGGGTTTGGCACCCAGGGCAGCATATTTAATTAAAGTTAGTTTTTGTGTTTTTGAACATAGCTCCTCCCCTTTCTAGTTGGCCACACCCCTTCCCATTGACCCCACCCATTCAGCTATCCCCTACAGCCCCCCTTTGATTTGAAGTCACCAGCCGCCACTGGCTTTTTCTACACAGTGTCCCTCTGAGTGTTGAAGAAGAGGGGTAGGTCCAGCCAAAGGCCTAGATATCTGAATTATAAGAGTATGTCTGTACTAATTGTATAAATTTGTTTCCTTTATGGAAAGGGATAAAAGTGGAAACCTTAGCTTTACCTGGATCACAAAACGCATTGATGTTGTTTTAATGTAAATAATGAGTTACTTGAACTTTTCATGTAGTGGAGCATTTCAGAGAAGACTGATATGAGTTAAGGTAATCTAAATACAGAATATTTGCAAAAGAGATAGTCCAAGAATGGATGTGATTAGGAATTAGGCTTGGGAAAGGAATTCTGTCCTTACCCCTGAAATTGTTTATTTTGTCTGCAGTTTCTTGAACCACAATAGATTATTCATCTGGAGTGCTTGGTTTTAGGCTTCCTAGATATGGAGTGGATAAGATTTGACTAAGTATAGTGATTATGTAAATAAACACGGCGCTTGTCAGATACTTCCATTCATGCTCCTCCAGATTGTGTTTTTTGGTGAGAGGAGAGCTGTGGAGATGCTGTAACAAGTACTAAAGTGGTGCCTTGCATGATCATCACAAAAGAGAAAGAGACTGACAGTGTGCTTGATGACCTGTAAAGCAACTACTGCTACCAGGAATTTAGCAGAGGGAGCCATGTGGGAGTTAAGGTACAAGTTAAAGACTGAAGTTGACTTGTTTTGTTTGTATAAGGGAATGCCAGTGGCATATTCCTGGATATCAGGCTCCTTTGTTGTAGAAAATGTGGTTAATGTAAAGTAGGGGTATTACTTTAAACATTTCATATGCTGTCAGAAAGATAGGATAAAGTCTGTCAGCTTCTGATTTTTATTGAATACAGATTTTTTTCTGAGAAATATGTCTGTTTTAAGGTAGTTATCATAAAAGTGAGTAAGATGATTCAATCACTGGTGACCTCCACTGGAGATATGGGATGCATACAGAAGTGCAGTTTGTGTCTGGGACAAGGATCATCAAAGAATTAGCCAAAATATGTGCAGAGTATGCTATTTTATAACATAACCAAAACACTATGCAGAGATAAGGCTGGGCAACTACTGAGCCAGATTTGCATTTATGACATATGATGTGAACCAAGATCTGTCCAGAAATTGAACTTAGCCCTAGAATCTATCCAGAAAATTTAACTATTTCTTAGATACTGAATGCTCCCTCAAATGTTTCTCCTATAATGGAGTACTTTCACCAAACATTCCAAAGACATCACCTAGGACCACATGTATGATGTTGGCTTCCTAGCAGAAGTGTATCACATACTGTCAAATGGGAAACTTGATCACCTTGGCGCTTTCTTCCTTCATTTGGGGAGGGGGGGTTGACCAAGAATGATGCAGAAAGTGATCAAAATCTTTGATTATCTGCCTGCTGTACAGTTGCCTCTCTAAAGTGTGTCAGAGGGGTGCAGGACTTCTCAGCAGTGTAACACACGCCACAGTTGTCTAACACAGGCTTCCATGATACTGGCCTGTATTAAAGAGATGTTACTAGATGGGCATGAGGTTGGAGTCTTGTACTTTTAAGCAGCCTGTCCCTTTTTCTCTTAAGAAAGTTATGGCACGCTGATGAGCCATTCCAAATGTCACCTTTCTATAATTCAAGTGCTCCTCACTGTAACAAACTGCAGGCCATGATGTTCAAATTAGCAGCTTATTTGTTCATTGCTCCTTCAGATGAAACCTGGAGTTTTGATTTTCTTTTTCTTTTAAATATTATTATTCTATATTCTTTATTAAATAGATAGAGCAATGTAATCACACATTTTTCTTATAAATGTACCACTGGTAGAGATGGTAACTGTCTTGATCAGAATCACAAGTTATTTGAAGACTCATTACCAATGAATGTTTCAAAAAGACTAAAAACAACAGGCCCTGCATCTTAGGTAATGTATAGTGAATAGTGAGTTCAAGAGAGATCAGAGCAGAAAGAGAAAAAGGAAGAGAAGATAGTAGCTGGAAGGGGAACACTAAAGGCAGACATACTGAATTGTTATACAGATGGAGTATTGGGTCACTGAAATGCATTCCTGGAGGAAGGGCTTGATGGTAGGTCTGCAGAGGAGTTTCAGGACCTTGACTGATGGAAGATGGAGGGGGCATGGATAAGCAGAAGGAAAACATTTATGAATTCCTACAGATCTTGATTGGCAAGCCTTTCTTCAACATTTTCATATGTTTCATAGGTTAGTACTCAGCTAACTGCCCTTGTGAGCCATTTTAAGCCTAGCCAATTATCCCTTGTGAGACACAAATCCTGCACCTTGTGTTTGTAAGGCAAACACCTTAACCATTAGGCCACCCTCCCACTAACACTCACACTAATCACCTTCACATATGTGCTCTTCACCTGAAAGTACTGCTCATGGTTATCTCAAGAAATATAATTGATCAAACATTTTGTAGTCACTAGAGTCCTGGAAGCTGAAAAGCTACTGGGCAGTTTACCTAGCTGCCAACATTTTCCTTCAGGATGTATAAAATGTGAGGAAGTAAAGCTTACATATTTAGCTTAGAAGATTTGACTGGTCATGTAGCAATGGCAGCCAAAGCCCAAGTTAATTTTGATGACCTCTTCATTTTCATCTGTGATTGAGAACAAGGCTAAAATGGAGACGTGATAAGTGCTCTCAAGGAAACAAGTTCCTGGATTAATTTGTGCTGAGATTCTTTAATGCCATTCCTCAAGGTATCAGGTCTTTCATATCTGTGATGTATACCTTCATCCTGATTCCCTCTGCCTTTATTCAGAAATGGTCTGACTTTGTTCAGATCCATTAACCAGACAATGTTTCTGGATAATTCATGAAAAGAGGCACTTGTGTGGGTTTACCCAGTTAAAAGATGAATTCATCAGTTAACTGCCACCATAGACAGCTGGGCAGCTACAGAAATGAACTGTCACACCTTCATATTATTAACAGATGGTTATTAAATCCAAAAGAGGAATCTCCTCCCCAAAATGAACACTCTGGAGACCTGGGTGGTAATTTGCTGCTTACAGTTAGAAGAATAAGAAGAAACCTGGAATTGTGATTTAAGAATCAGATTTAAGAAGGCAAAAAAAAAAAATGGAGTGGCAGAATACTGGAAAACAGAAACAGTTGAGAGGTAGGCTGCTGGATATAGCATTTCTGCTTTTGCCCTGATTGGATACCTACTAAACTCATTTTGTGTCCATGAACTTGGAGTGCCCAGCAAAGGTAAGAAGACAGGCTATAGGCTGTACAGATGCCAAATGGTGCTTGATGCCATAACAAGTTGTAGATAACGAAGTATAAGCCATGTGTCATTATGCAACTAATTTACCTTCAACAGGGTTTAAAGGATTGTGATGCCCGTGCTATGGCCCAGCAATCAAGGAGCCTCAATCATCACCACTGACACCAGAGAGGGCGACTCCTAGAAGAGGAAAGGATAACTAATACACACAGTAAAGTACAATTTCCCTGAAGTGCACACAGATATCACAGTCAGTCTGGGGCTGGTTGCTCCCTTGCTCACCAGGTCCCCACTAAGACTCCCCACTGGCAGAGATATAGGGTCCAGGTCTCAGCCTAGGTGGGCAAGCTAAAACCTCCAGTACCCTCTCTGTCCAACCAGTGCTTCATGTCCCTGCCCAAATAGCTGATACAACACACATACACTTTGAGAAGTGGTTATACAACCACACAGTCCCTCCTGGGAAAAGGCTGGCACAGGTTCTCCATCTGTGCCCCTATTACTCAGACCATACGGTAGTAATTCCTGCCACCACCCAGCTAATAATTATCAGCTACTAAAAGGCCCTTAAAAAGGTGTCCAATTATTACTGTGCAATATTATAATCCAATGGTAGTATGACTAGACAGTCAAGGCTTAATTTGGAGTGACTTAGACAGTAAAATCTGTAAATATGTAATGTACTTTAGAGGTAAAATTTTCTCTACATAAACCAGCCACAGGTAAAGGTTTTAAAATACTTAATAATAAATAATTAAAACACAAGACAAAACTACTACAGTATTATGCTACTTAAGTTCAAAGATCACATAGAAACTTAAAACAATATCGTAGGAAAGATGTGATTTAAAAGAAAAATACTTAATCTAACTTTCTTCTGTTCCTAAGAGAAATCACGGTGCTATAATCCTACTTACATACATAAAGCATAAGCAGTACTGGGTTAGATGTCCAAGATCAAAATGCTGTCAGTCTCTCACTCAACAATAGTTTTTAAACACCAGCCAACAGCTCTCTAAGGCCCTCCCAAATTACATCATGTTGACACTTGGTCTGCAGTTCCCAGGAAAACAAACTGCATTATTTAGCAAGTTAACAACTGCTCAGTAGACTGCAACAATAAAAGGCATTTCACATATACACTCTAGCAGAAACCAGAGCAATAAAGTACCTTCCACGTGTAAATTCTGGTCCTTAACTTTAACCATAAAACAATGGGCCTGAAACCTTCATCCAGACTCACTGGAGCCGACTTGTAAACATCAAAGAAATTCATAAGATCTTTTCAGCTTCAAAAGACACATTTGAAATGCTTGGCTTGATTTTTCTTTCAGCAGATGACAATGTTGCAACAATCTTGAAGTTCACATTTTACAGTATTTTCTTTCATTTGAAAACACAAGCCTGTAATTTACATTTATTTATTCAATTGATAGAACTTCGCCCATCTTCCTCCAATCTTCCCATTTCTTCCCCCCCCCCCCCCCCGGGGAACTCAAACAAGTTTTTTAAGTGCCCCTTGAGAAACATCGCTTGGGAGTGTGGGAGTGTCAGGTCTATCTGGGTGTACCTCACCCCATTCCCTGTCTTGAGAGCCCATCTGCATTGGCATTGCTACTCCCACTGTGGTGCTGCACTGACATATCATATGCTTGCAACCCCAGGCTCCATCTTAGCAACTTAGCATTTTGTTGACTGGCTCTGTTTAACCATGTTAGGGGGTTGTGATCTGTCATCACAGTGAATTTTCTTCCATACAGATAAGGCTGAAGATTTTGTAGTGCCCACACTATGGCTAGACATTCCTTTTGTACCACTGCATAGCATTCCTCCCTGGGTTGGAGCCTATGACTGAGATAAACCACTGGGTGCTCTTCTCCCTCTGAAGAAATCTGGCTAAGTACAGCCCCCACCCCATAGTTTGAAGCATCCACCTGCACAACCAATTATTTGCTATAGTCTGGACTCACTTACACAGGGGGTCATCCCAAAGCTTCCTTAAGCTTCTGAAATGCCTGCTCAGATGCTGGGGTCCACACTACCTTATCTGGCCTGTTTTTCCATGTCAGGTCTGAGAGGGGAGCAGCTATGGTACTATAATTAGGAACAAACTTTCTTTAGTACCCTGCTGTTCCTAAGAATGCCCTCACCTGCTTTTTGGTAACAGGTGCAGGCCATGCCAGAATGGCTTCCACTTTGGCAGGTTCTGGCCTTATCTTACCACTCCCCAGTTTGTGTCTTAGGCAGGAGACCTCTGCCATACCCACATGACATTTGTTCGGTTAATGGGCAACCCTGCCCAGCACCTCCCTGATATGCTGAAGGTGCTCTTGCCAGGAATGGCTGTAGATAGCAATATCATCCATGTAAGCACAGGCAAACCCTCCTGCTCCTGCTAAGATATGATCTACCAGCCTCTGGAAAGTTGCTGGGGCATTCTTCATCCCAAAGGGCATCTTTGTGAACTCATACAAGCCAAAAGGAGTCACAAAGGCTGTCTTCTCTCTAGCACTAGGAGTCAAAGGCACCTGCCAGTAACCCTTGGTAAGATCAATGGTTGTAGGATACTTATCCCCACCCAGCTGCTCTAGGGCCTCAACTGTCCTAGGCATGGGGTAAGCATCTGCCTCTATGTGACTATTTAATTTCCTGTAATCCACACAGAACGTGGTGCTGCCATCCTTTTTTGGCACCAGTACCACTGGGGAGGCCCAGGGACTGTTGGACTCCTGAATCACCCCTAGTTCCAATATCTCCTGTACCTCTTCCCTCAGAGTCTGTTTGACTCTTAGGCACCCTATAAGGGGCCATTCTGATAGGTCTTTGGGGTCCTGTATTCACCTGGTGCTGCACCAGGTGGGTGCTCCCTGGTTTCCCAGTGAACATTCCCCCAAACTCCTGCAACACTGCTCAGATTTCTCAAACCTGGGTAAGAAATAGCTGCTGGGACATTGCTACCCCTTCCACTGAGGTGTCAGCCTGACCCTCACTGAGGAGATCAGTCACAAGATCTCTCTCAGACTCCTCCTGCAATCCACTGCAAATGCTCAGCACAAGGGCCACCCTATCATGGTAAGGTTTCATCATGTTAACATGGTACAATTTGTGTCCCTGCCTTCTGCCTAGCAGTTCCACCATGTAGTTAACATCACTTACCCTTCTTACCACCTTGTAGGGTCCCTTCCAAGCTGCTTGCAACTTGTTGTGTCTGACAGGAATGAGAACCATCACCTGCTGCCCTACAGCATACTCTCTAGCTCGAGCATTTCTGTCATACCACACCTTTTTCTGTTGTTGGGCTTCTTCCAGGTTCTCCTGGGCCAGGACCATGAGTTCCCTGAGCCTTGTCCTGAGGTTCAGGACATATGTCACAACAGACTCCTTGCGAGACTCACACTCACCTTCCCACTCATCTCGAATTAAATCTAGAGGTCCCCTCACCCTATGCCAATACAGCAACTCAAAGGGAGAAAAACCTGTGGATTCCTGGGGAACCTGTCTGTAAGTAAACAACAGATGGGGCAAATATTTGTCCCACTCCCTATTAAACTGATCTGCAAATGCCGTAGCATGGACTTGATTATAGAGTTTAACCTCTCATCAAGACCATTAGTCTGGGGATGGTAGGGGTGGTCTTCATGTGCTTCACCTCACAGGATGTTCACAGACAAGCTAGCAGGTCTGACATAAAATTGGCACCTCTGTCAGACAGTATTTCCTTTGGGAAACCTACCCTGCTGAAAATCTCTAGCAAAGCATTTGCCACCTTCTCGGCCTCAATGGAGGACAAGGCCACTGCCTCAGGGTATCGTGTAGCATAATCTACAATCACTAGGATATACCTTTTTGCTGTGGAACTTGGGGTACTTAGAGAACCCATAATATCCATAGCTACCCTCTGAAATGGCTCCTCGATCATGGGAAAAGTCATCAAAGGAGCTCTCACTTTGTCTCCTGCCTTGGCTACCTTTTGGCACTGCTCACAGGTCCTGCAGTACCCTGTTACATCTCTGGAAATTCCAGGCCAATAGAAGTTTTGCATAATATGCCTCTTTGTACGTTTTATGCCCATATAAGCTACAAAGGGAATATCTTGGGCTATGGCTAGAAGCACCAGATGGTAAGCTCTAGGCACTACCAACTGCTGTACTCTCTCACCTTCTAGCCCTCCCTCAGGGGTTCACTGTCTGTACAGTAACGCTTTGTTCCAGTATACAGATTCCCCCTTCCCTTGAGAATCAGGTGCCTCCCTAGCTACCTGCCTCAGGCCTTGCAATGTAGGGTCTGAGAGCTGAGCCTGTCTCAAGTCTCTCCTTGTAACCCTTCCCAGCTCCCCTTCCACAGGAAGTCTGGCAGCCTCTGACAGTGGTGCCTCACTATCAGCCTGGGTACTACTACTCACCTCTACCTTTGCAGTTACCCTGTCAGATGGAACATCAGTACCAACAAGCAGCTGTGGCTCACATTCAGTCTCACTGCTACAGCATAGCTCACTCCTTGAAGTAACCACCTCAGCAGTCCTGGCTGCAAGTATGCAGTCTGTCTGGGTCTCCCCCAGGCTACCAGACCCACATGCTTGTCTCCTAGCCTCACTGCATGTAACTGCATAAGTACATAGTACTGCCTCATCCAAATCCTTCTCTCTCAGGACATCTGCAGGATGGTAGTTCCATACCCCTGTTGTCTCAAGACAATGCACTGTTGGCATTTTGTCTTTCCCACTTACTGGCTCTTTCACCTTTGGTTTCCCACCTTGCCTCCATGGACATCTGTATATCACATGGCCCCACTGGTTGCATTCAAAACATTTAACCCTAGCTCCTGGATGTGTACCTGGACTAGTGGCTTCCCCTGCTACTGGCGGATTCTGTTGGGGCAGTCTGTGCTGCCACCATGGGTTCATTTAGTCCCATGAGCAGTACTGTGGGTCCCTTTCCTGTGCATAGCTGCCCTGCTTGCTAGGTATATGTCTCCCTTCTTCCCCAACTCCTCTGAAGTAGCACACTGTCTATCAGCTAACCAGATCTTCATGTCCTCAGGCGAAGTGCTAAGGGCTTGTTCCCTTTCCAAAAAGTCTGCCAGCCCTTCAGAAGTGGTGACCTGACATCCACTCACCCAGCAATGAAAATAAGTGCTCAGTTCAGCAACATATTCACATACATTTTCATCTGCCTTGCATCTATGCTCACAAACCTTTTTCCTATACATTTCAGGTTTTAGCTTAAAACATTCCAACAAGTGTCTTTTTACAGCAGTATGATCAAAACAGTCAGTGGCATGCATTTTTGCTAAAGAAGTTACAGCTTTACCATGGAGTAAGGGGGTCAGGAACCGTACCCAGAGCCCTTGGTCAACTTCAAACTGTTTACATCCCACTCAAACATATGAATAAAGCTATCAAAATTATCCCCCTCTTTAAACTGTGGAAGAAATTTACTGACTTTTTGTGCTTTTGGGGTCCAGTTACTCCCTTCCCCACTACCTCCATGACTCTGGCGAAGAGTCAGCATTTCCCTCTCATGCCTCCTCTGCCATTCATTTTCCTCAGCTTGTAGACTCCTCATTTTTTCAGCTGCTTCTAGTTCCATACGCCTGGCCTCCAACTCAAGTCTCTTTAGCTCCAGCTGGATTTTTAAGTCCACTGCAGAAAGGTTGATCTGTCCATTCTCCGAGGATATTGTATCTCCACTGTCAGTCTGATTGTCCTCCAGGCTGCTGTTTTCTGATGCAGCTGTAACCAAGGCTGCAGTCAGGTCTGCCTTAGTCAGGTTACCATGCACCAGTCCCCTAGCCTGGCATATGTCCACCAGCTGGCTCCTGGTCAGCTTTCCATACTCCTCTGCTGACATGCTGCCTGCTCACCCTGACTAACACTAAGCTAACAAAAGAAATAAAACAATTGTGATATGAATACACTGCTCGGCTGTTTTAGAGTATAAAACACTTTTAGAGATCACTGTACATAAGCTACAGGAATTCAATCTACCCATACCACTACAAGCCAGTTAGTGTTTGCCAACTAATCAATATGTGATGTGGATCCCACCACAGCAAACCAATATGTGATAGGATATCCCACCACTGCCACCAATATGTGACGCCCGTGCTATGGCCCAGCAACCAAGAAGCCTCAGTCCTCATCACTGACACCAGAGAGGGCAACTCCTAGAAGAAGAAAAGATAACTAATACACACAGTAAAGTACAATTTCCCTTACATGCACACAGAGATCACAGTCAGTCTGGGGCTGATTGCTCCCTTGCTCACCAGGTCCCCAATAAGACTCCCCACTGGCACAGCTATAGGGTCCAGGTCTCAGCCTAACTGGGCAAGCTAAAACCTGCAGTACCCTCTCTGTCCAACCAGTGTTTTGTGTCCCTGCCCAAGTAGTCGACACAACACACACTTTGAGAAGAGGGTATACAACCACACAGTCCCTCCTGGGAAAAGGCTGGCACAGGTTCTCCAGCTGTGCCCCTATTACACAGACCAAACAGTACTAATTCCTGCCACCACCCAGCTAATAATTTTCAGCTACTAAAAGGCCCTTAAAAGGGTGTCCAATTATTATTGTGCAATATTATAATCCAATGGTAGTATGACTAGACAGTCAATGCTTAATGTCGAGTGATTTAGACAGTAAAATCTGTAAATATGTAATGGACTTTAGAGGTTAAATTATATCTACATAAACTAGCCACAGGTAAAGATTTTACAATATTTAATAATAAATAATTAAAACACAAGACAAAACTACTACAGTATTATGCTACTCAAGTTCAGAGATCACACAGAAACTTAAAACAATATCATAGGAAAGATCTAATTTCAAAGAAAAATACTTAATCTAACTTTCTTCTAAGTTTATCTATTCCTAAGAGAAATCACAGTGCTATAATCCTACTTACATATATAAAGCATAAGCAGTGCTGGGATAGATGTCCAAGATCAAAATGCTCTCAGTCTCTCACTCAGCAATAGTTTTTAAGCACTAACCAATATCTCTCTAAGGCCCTCCCAAATTACATCATGTTGACACTTGGTCTGGAGTTCCCAGGAAAACAAACTGCATTATTTAGCGAGCTAGCACCTGCTCAGGAGACTACAACAATAAAAGGCATTTCACATATACTCTCTAGCAGAAACCAGAGCAATAAAGCACCTTCCACATGAAAATTCTGGCCCTTAACTTTAACCTTAAAACAATGGTCCTGAAACCTTTATCCAGACTCACTGGAGCTGACTTGTAAACATCAAAGAGATTCATAAGATCTTTTCAGCTTCAAAAGACACATTTGAAATGCTTGGCTTGGTTTTTCTTACAGCAGATGGCAATGTTGCAACAATCTTGAAGTTCACATTTTACAGTGTTTTCTTTAATTTAAAAACACACGCCTGTATTTTACATTTATACAGTGAAAAAGAGTTGCCCATGTTGAAAGTGTGGTGCTTGTATGCCCAAGAGAAAATATATGAAAAGGTTTGGATGATCATCATGATAAAAGGCAGATAATAAAAGGCAAAGGGAAGGAAACATATTTATTTTCTATTTAGCATAATGTCAGACTCATGGTGAAAGCTCTGCTTTAGTTCAGGCTATTAGTAGTTAAAAAAGCAAGGGTTTCATATTCCAGTAATTATTCTGATTTTACCCTTCAGTGTATGAAGCTGCAGTATATGATATGGCATGCTAAGGCTTGATTTAATACCTTACGGCGGAAACATGAATGATGGGAGAGACGTTTTTTTTAATTCTTTACTGTCAGGTGATTTCTATCACTGAGATGTTATTTTATATTAAAGAAAGTTCAAGTTCTCAGGACATTTCTGGACTACGTAACCCCCTTGAGGTTACATTATATTTTCCATTTTCAGCTCAAGCATGAAACCTTATTGAAAAGTATAGATATGTATATATTTGTCTAATTAGTGACAAGGCTATTTAAAGGGTCATTGAGCAGACGAGGAAATAATTTTTAGTTCAGTAACTAAAGGGCAGTAGTGTACACCTGTCTAAAATCCACACTTTTTACATATAAAGAATAAGAAATAAAAAAGTGCTCTTATATATATATATATATATATATATATATATATATATATATATGTGTATATATATATATATATATATATATATATATATATATATATGTATATATATACATCTGTGTGTGTGTGTGTGTGTGTGTTAACAGAAATGCGTAAGAAATCCATAATGAGTAGTTCAGCATTTGATTATATCTGCAGTACAAAATAATTTTTCTAGCATAAAACTTTCCTGTGTGGTCTCCTCTATGCAGAAATCATTATTGAGTAAGCTCATATATGCAAACTGTCACAGTTTTAACTGTCTTCACAAATTCTCTGATAACCACTCCTTCCCTCTCCACCACATACATTTGCCATATTACCAACATATATTTGGCCAAAGCATCATTTCTAGTTCATCTATCCCAAATTGCTTTGTAGTTTGTTTTTGTTGTACTCCGTCTTTTGTAAAGAAAAATAATGAAGTCTGACACCATTTCAGTTTTTCTAAATAATGTAATATAGCTGACTACTTCAAAGGAAACATGCTATTGCTTGGTTATAAACTTGTATTTGGTCCCATAGTCAACATAATTCACATTTACCCCAGAAGGGCTCTGTCTGTGGCTTTGTTTGCCAACCTTACTCTTGAGACATTTACATATGTCAGCCATGTTTCCTCTTCTGTCTGACTGCATATCTCTCCAACCAGAACTAAGCTCATAGGCACTTACTAGGCTATTGATCTATGAGGATCTTAAGAAACCTAGCCTTAATTTCCCAAAGTAGCTTTTAACCCTTATATTTTGCACACAACTAACCCAGAGATGGGCCAAACAAGGATATAGTGAGATATTTACATTTCACTTATCTATGAGGACAGGGGTACAAACCGAGCTGGGGGGGTACATTTGTGCGTATCCATCCATTTGTCCAAATTAAAATTTGAATAGCGTAAGAGAAGTACTTTGCCTTATGTGAACTCAAAGGCGGTTTTACAGAAAAGGTATTTACTGTCATGCAGACCTATCCCTCCAATATGTTCTTATTATTTTGTAAAAGAGATTGAAATACCTTGAGCGGTGTTTATGATACCATTTGACTTGTGAATGTGTAATAAGTCTGACAGAACAAGTTCTGTTGAAGCTCTGTATGTGAGGTAGAGATTGCCTCTCAGTAGCCTCTATGATACTTAGAAGAGGGACAAGGCTTTGAGACCGTTTCCATCATTTTTACCATTTACGTTCTTGATTTTTTTATGGAGAGAGTGTTGTGGTCATTCTAGGTGTGACAAGTGTTTGTGCAGGTATATACCAAAAGGGGCATTTTATTCAATGACTGGCCTAATGAGTGCTAAGTACAGTGGAACAATTACATCCTTGGATCTGGTTGCAAATCCTTTAGACAGAAGCTATGCAGTGAAAACAAACTTCTTTTTAACAGTGGAAATGTGATAAATCAAATAAAAGTTCATTGTTGACATATGCTCCAAGATTCCCAGCTGTGGGATCAATTTTTAGTGGAGTGTTGTCAAATGTAATAGTTAAAAGGGCAGACATGCCTTCTAAAATAAATGGTTATACACCTTTTTGGAGTTTGTTTTCAGTTGCTGTTTTTTACACCAGCTGTTTGTTTGGGACATGCCTTCATAGAGTTTCTCAGTATCTTCTGGAGAGTTTATGATGAGACTGCAAACTTGGACAGCCACAAGCCCTTAAAGTAAGCTAAACAATAAAGTACCACAGAAAATTCAGAAACAAACCATTCTGCTGATCCATCACTGTAAATAAACTGTTCAATAAAAGAAAGAAGCACCTTAAACTAATTAGTAGATCCCAAACTCCTCTTCTCAAGAATAATATCAAAGCATTACAAAAAGTGAAGAACACTACTGGGTCCAGTGAAGGACCCCATGAACTTAGGCATCCAAAACCAAAGATAATTCTAAATTCTTCTTTAGCTGCATTAAACACTAAAAAGCAATACCCTACATCGCTCTGAACATATTCATAATGACACCTCCTGTTCTGACCCAAACAGACATTTCTGATATCATTGCAAATACATTTAGTGCCAATTTTACCTTTAACACTTCCATCCAAAGTCCTGAAATATCTGAATCCCTTTCTGTAACAATTATCTTGGAAGGTAGTTTATTGAAAGTGCTAATCAAGATGAAAAATAAATTCTCCATATGATTTAACAATATAGCCGGTTGATTATTTATTTATTTTTTTATTTATTGACATTTGTTGACCGGGAAAGTCCACTGGGTCAGAATAACCCATTTTCAGTGGAGTCCCAGGGAGAAAAGCTCCAGTAACAAATTAAACATTACTACAGAAAACAGCTAAACAAAAATTATCATACAACAGGATAAGATTTACAGTAATAAGAAACTATACAAATATAAATAGCATTTCTTAGTGAAGCAGAGAGTCAAAATCTCTTCCTAACAAAGTCTACATGCGACTACAAACTGGGGCTCTGTGACACCCACACACTCATGAATGAATTCTCCCCTAGTAAACTCTTTTTATAGAAAACATAGGCTTAAAGTAAATGTTAAAAGACCATATCATCAGTCTTGGTATAGAACCCCTCCCTTCATTATACTGCATAGACAAAATATGACTATAAAATGAAAATGTAATTAGAGACCTAGGTACTTCAGTTGCCAGCCCCATCTCTTTTGACCATCATGTGACAACATTTGTCAGGAAAGTCTTTTATTTTGCCCAGCTAATTGCCAAATGAATATCATTAAGGTCTAATGAGATAATCACTCCCTTATACTCAGCATTGATCAGGCCAGTTATTGAGTATAATGCCCACTTTGGGAAGTATATCACAAAACTTATCAAATAATTAGAAAAACCCTTAAGATTACTAACCAAAATATCAAAGACCAAGAGAGCTGCAAGGTCTAGTTCTTTACTGAGTATCTTATAGACTTTTGAGGGGAGATCTCTGTCTTGCTGACTGTGCTGTTAGAGACCCAGTGTGTGAAAATGGCTTGGCTGGGTTTTTCTTTCACCTTTTACTGAATGCTTTGTCTGTGTGACCTTTTTACCCTTTGGTTTGGATGTTAATTGGGATATTTTGCAGGCACCTTAATCCTTATGAGCATCAGTTGGGTTTAAAGACCCTGTGTTTCTGAACTGTAGCCAAACTATCCACTTATGCTTTGATGAGTAGGCTAACAAAAAGGCCAAAACATGCATGTCCGCAGATAATGGGGTTTGGCTTTATTGGCCTGTAATGATAATGACTTCGAAAGTAAAAAAAGGCAAGGACATTTAAGAAACCATTTAGTGGAAACACTCAATATCCTTAAGGGGTCATTTGCATATACCCCATGGTCCTCCTTTATGTGAGGTTTAAGGTATCACACAGGGAAAACTCTAGCTTGGCTGAGTTTTTCTTGCAGATTATGTGTGTGTGTGTGTGTGTGTGTGTGTGTGTGTGTGTGTGTGTGTGTGTGTGTGTGTATATATATATATATATATATATATATATATATATATATAGATATATATATATATATATATATATATATATAGGTCAACTTCTGAATCTTGAAATACTGAAATACCAAATTTCAGTATCTCGAGACCAGAATAACTGAAGTCCACAAATCTAAAAAACCCAAAACACTGACATTCAAAATATTTAAAACAACAAAACAAAAACAACACCCAACCCTCCCCGAGATAAAAAAAAAAAAAAACACATAACACTATTCTACGTTTAAGAAGGAGGGCAAGCCCCCCACACCCCCACTACTTACATATACCAACTCCGAGGCCGCACTAACACAAAAACAGCAACAGACCTACTTCTACACACCCTACACTCCCATTACACACACACTTACACCCACAAGAAACACACACACTGCACATATAAAACTATCACCACTCTCAACACCTATACACACACACCCTTACCTACCTACCCTAACCTTCACCTACAACTTCCAAAAACGTTAAAAAACACAGTCCTACCAAAAATCCTGAAATACAACAAATTTACCTGGAACTCTGAACATAACCGCACATTGACCGCCATCCTCAACTCCCACAAACAACTACACCTTAAAGTAACAGCACACTAAAAAAACAAACCAAGGAGTATCTACCAAGCATTCAGCAACCTCAGATTCGGCAAAGTGCAGTTTCGAACAACTGCAGTTTTCGGCATTCTGGTTTCGAGATATTGACATTCCATATTTCAGTATATCGAGATTCAGAAGTGGACACACACACACACACACACACACATATATATATATATATATATATATATGTATAAAAAACATTATATACTTGTGTACAAAACAAGATTGGTTGATTTTTGCAACCTCAAAAAATTAACAAATTACATTTTTATTGCATTGGGACCCCCTACACCCCACCCCTGCTAAT
The DNA here is from genome assembly GCF_019279795.1 of Protopterus annectens. NCBI lineage: Eukaryota > Metazoa > Chordata > Ceratodontiformes > Protopteridae > Protopterus > Protopterus annectens. Next base: position 6,720,186 of record NC_056742.1, read on the forward strand.
TACATATACCAACTCTGACATAGCACTAGGAGAAAGAGAAATTCCACACATTCTTCCTGTTCATGATCTTGCAAAAAAAAAAAAAAAAAGCCATCAAACTGCGTTCAGCTGATTTCTAACCTAGTGTACTGGCTTTTTTTTTCTTTGCCGTGAGCACAAGATTCAACAACCTAAATGACACTCTCTATGATCATACAAACTCAGAAAAAAGGGAGAAAGACAGATGTTATAAAACTCACCTTCTTAACTCTTTTCTGACTTTAAACTGGTGACCTTCTAGTTATGACTTTCTGTGCATTATCGCTTAATTGGTTGTTAGCAATTAGCTGTGATACACATTAGTATGTATTGTTCATTGGATCAGTACATCACAAGTAGTTCAGTGCTGACAAGATCTGAAGTTAAAAAATAAAACAATTGAACATTTTCTTGTCATATTTATTTGTGTGGGGAATGTTTATGAATGTGAACACAGAGAACAAAAGAGTAGCAGGTGGGGGCGTAGCAGAAGTGGGAGTGTTGTTGTCTTTCGGCTTTTCCCGGTTAGGGGTCGACACAGCGGAACTCCGGTCCGCTAATGATTGGCAGTAGAGTTTTACATGCTGGCTTGCCAGGCCTAATGCACAAACTCCAGCTCGACGTTCAACCTTCAATGAAGGCACGCCCATTTACGCATTTCTTTCGAATGCCCACCCAACCATGGGGAGGACATGCAGACTCCACACAGAAGGCACTCCCCGCACTCCAGCCAAGAATCGAACGGGAGAACCACTTGCTGTGAGGCAACAACACTACCGCTGCACCACCGCGGATGTCAGAAGAGTGTAAATAGTCTAAATTCAGTAAAGCAGACTGGAAGCATGCTGTAATGCAATGTTCTTAACAGGAATGAAACCACTTGTGATTTAAAAAAGTGAGAATGTGAGGGTGGGGAGGAGTCTGGTTAATTATTTTCTGTTTAGCTCTCAGTTTATTATGTTATCACTGTTCCCTGAAGCTGGATTCCAGGTAATTATAAACAGCACCTGTATCAAGTACGCATGACTTACACACTCTCCCTGATGCATACTTCCTGTCTGATGTCTCCAAATATAAGTTATTTAAGTGGCTGAGTTTCCCACTGCCAAGAGGCTTTCAAACTAGTTGACTTTGATCAGAAATCAGGAAAATGACTTGGAAGTTAACACGTGTAGCATCCATTTGCAGTTTCTGAACTTTCATTAGATTCTCATCATATTAGTTCATTTAATTAGTGGGGACTGTACAATTTCCTTGCAAGAGCATTTGGAGATTTCATTTGTCTTCTATTGCATCACTAGAACTACTGTTACAGATGGAGCTGTTTTAAGGAGGTATTTAAAAAAATATATTTCCATAACATATATGAAAAGCTTATTGAAGATGTGACTCGTACTTCCCCAAGAATTTTCCATGGCTTCTTTTCTGTTTTGTCTTATAACTTTAAAGTTCATCCAAAAACTACAGTACTTTGCCATATACATTTACAGAGCTAAAATGTGACTGCACGGTTTCCACTGAGCATGCACAAGTAGAACCAAATGGCTTCGAGGAAATTAAATTTAAAATCCTTTTCAAAACCTGTTTTCATGTCTTTCTTTCTGTTATTCATTTGAAACCCAAAGCCTTTTTTCTTACTACACACACTACAAGCTTTTTTTTTTTTTTTTTATAATGGCACTGAAGACAGAGAGAAAATCACAAGTACTGTGTGTAATAAATGCATATTCTTCATTATAATGATGTGCTGCATTTCATAGGTATTTACACTTAGAAGGAGAATATGTGGGATTTTAGTTGGAAAGAAACAGGCAATGTTATTATTCTATTTTCAGAATAGCTCTGGATTCCATTTTTGCAAAACACTGCAGATGTCCTTCCATATCACTGTTGCAGGTATTCGGTACATAAGGGATGTCCCTTCCCGGGCAGCCTATTGCTCAGCCAGTATAGGTAAGCTTGAAAAGGATCTTGTTTGTGCTGTACTTCAGATTTATGCTCCCCACACAGAACATAGAGCATAACATGTATGTATGGATGAAATTACCCAGAACTTGCTTTTGCCACCATTTCAAACACTATTGTTGCCAGATGGTTTAAATGTTTTGTTGCTGTACTTTATACTTAGCAACACCAGGTAAGTGCTCCATTGGGGTTATTTTTCTTTTTCTTTTTCTTTTGAATTTACTTTCTTGGTCTTGTATTTTTTATGGCAGGAAGAAAATGATCCACAGACCAACAGGCTATAGACAAATATAATGTTATATACCGAACATTTTGTCTAGAGTTCATGTCATCCCAGAGGGGAAAATATCAGTGTGGGAGGCAGAATCCCAATAAGGATCATCACAAACAGTGTTTTTTTTGTTTGGGCACTTCCCACAGTCATACCTCTTGTGGTATCTGTGAGGCATTTTTGTCTAAGACACTCAGAAGCCATTTGTCTTCCCTGACCATTTCTCTTGAAAACCAAAGGCTTAGAGAGTTATCCCCAGGCATCATGGCAGAATCCTTAACCCTGAGATCCTCCCACTAGGTAAGAAGAAGGCCAAGAAGTCTGGGCCGAATTATTTAACTGTCCAGCCATCATCAGACGTCTCTCTAGATGCAGGTAATATCTCTTTGGGTTATTAGTTGTTTATGCTGGATTCCACTACCATGACAGCAAGAGGCCGGCATGGATACGTCTTTTTGCACATCCTCTGAGGCTTTGCAGGGGTCTACGCCAAACATCCTAGAGGGATTCCTCAGGTATTGCTCAGGGATAAAGTTCCAGGTTCTTTTCTTGAATCTTGCCAAGGGTCAAACCCTCCAGTATATGTTAGGGTTGATGCCTCCTCTAAGAAAAGAAAAAAACTGAAGCTTGTTTCCGTTTGTTCTATGGATCCTCAAAGGGAATGGCAGGAGTTTACTCAGGGCTTGTTATCTGCCTTAGTTGAAGGAAGGTTGGCACAATTGTTAAGTTGCTTACCTTACAGGCACAAGGTACAAGGTTTGATTTTTACATGGGCTAATTGGCTAGTCTTAAAATGGCCCACAAGGGCAGTTAACCTAGTACTAACCTATGAACCTATAATGGCCCTAATGCCTCCTCAAGGGGTTTCAGCACCTGCTCCTCCTTGGACCTCTGCCCCTTCTAATGGTTTTGGGAACCAGATTCCTGGGATGAGGATTCTCTGTCTGGTGAGGCGTCTTTGTAATATTCTTCACAGATGCCTTCGACTTTGGCATATGGTTCTGATGATGAAGAGTCTGTTAACCATGAGTTCCCTTTTGGGGAATTGTCCTTAGGGGGGGCACAATTGCTAGGATGATGGAATTCTTTAAGTGGGATTCTTCTCAAGTGTTGGCTATTCAGAGACAATATTATGAGTTGCTTCAGGTGGATACTCAAAAACCATCAGCAGTTCCTCCTGTGTTGGCTGCCTTGTTAGATACTTTCATTGCTGCTTCCATGTCCATTGATTCTCAGCCTCCTGCTCCTAAGAAACCTGATAGGTTATACAAAGTTCCCGAGGATTGTCTTTTTTTTTTATTTACATATCCTTCTGCTGATCCTGCTGTGGTGTCAGTCTCTTCTGACAAATCTTTTAAACATATGCCCTTTTCCAAACGTTTGCCTTCTAAAGATAGAAGGGCAATGGAGAAGATTGGTAAGAACATTTATACTGTTTCTACTTCGGTCTTTAGGGCTAATTACATGACCAGGTATGCTCTGACCTTGTTTGCTCAGGCTTGTCAGGTTATCTCTGCCCTCCATGATTTTGATGGCAAATCCACTGCCTTATCCTTTTTAAGTTCTGCTCCTCAAATGGCTCACCACTGTATTAAGTGTAGCTATGGTGCTGCTGACATGGCCTCAAGCTCAATGCCAAAAAGTGCATTGTCATCCCCTTTGGTAAAATCTCTGTACCCATGAACTACCACATAGGTGGTAGTCTACTTAACACCGAAAGTGTGATAAGAGACCTTGGAACCCAGGTGGACAGTAGTCTCTCCTTTGATAATCATATCACCACAGTAGTCAGGAAATCCTTATACATGACACACCTCATCACAAAAGGTTTCTCATCCAGGAAAAAAGAGGTCATTATTCCCCTCTACTTGTCACTCATTAGATCCATTATAGAGTACAGCGCCCCTTTTGGTGTGTACCTCACAAGACATCCACAACAACTGGAAAGGCCGCAGGAATACCTCACAAAGAGGATTACTGGACTCAAACAGATGCCCTACGCAGACTGTCTCAAAAACCTCCAGCTTTACTACGTTGCATATCGCCTACTCAGTGGCGATCTCTGCCTAACATACAAAGCTATGTCAAACCGAGAGCTGTTGGATATGCTCAACTTAAAGAAATCCCAATCTCTCCGAGCTACATGCTTTAGGGACCTAAACATTGTCACCACAATAAACAGAACATGCTGGAGGGATAGATTCCTGTCCCAGAGACTTCCCATACTCTGGAACAAACTACCTATCTATATCAAACAAAGCTCCTCATTAGCACTATTCAAGAAAAATCTTGATGATTGGATGGGAAATAGGAAATTCACCCCAGGGATCACCTCTGTGGCTCTGCTCGACAGTGGCACAGGAAAATCATTTTCTTGGGTGACGAAAGCCAGGGTACCTTTTTGGCTAGGCTTCTATAGGCCCTAAGGCCGATAGCCTAGTACCTACCTATGAACCTATGAACACCTCTTCTAAGGCTGCGGATTTTGTCATTATTCTTGTTTTCACCTCCAGTCTCTTCCTGAGGATATTAAGGACAAGTTTTTGGATGCTTCTTTGGATGTGGGTCATTTTTTTGGGACTGCTGCTGCTGACTTGATTAAGTCTCCTCAACAGAAAGGCAAAGTCTTGCAAGACCTTAAACATATTTTAACTTTACTATCCGAAAAAGAAATCTGGTGGAAAAATAAAGACAAATAAAACAAAAAACCACCAATGATGAAACAAGCCAACCAACAAACCAACTCAAAAATGGATAACCCAAGGAGTTAGCCTTAAAACATCTTTAATCATCGCGTTCTTCCACTGGATATCAGACTTCATCAGAAATAATAACTGAAATCACATTGCAACATTATATACAATCTTTCAACCAATAAAAAAACTTTTTCCAATAATTTAATTACATAAATTACTTAGCCAACAACCATTACTTCCTTTTAAAAAAAAAAAATACATATATGTTTGTATAGGGCATTTTTCAGATCCTTGGTTTAATAGCTAATAGATGTTCTTTTATCCATTTTTGTAAAGACCTTGTAGGCATTCCAACATAAAACGATGAACATTAACAACAAATACCAGCATATACCACACCTTTGGACTGGCAGTTAAAACATTTATAACTGTCAAAAGTTCTGTCTATATGTAAAAAACAAATGTAGGGTCCTTTGTAAATATATCAGTAAACAGAACAAAAATTACTTTATAGGTCCCCTAACATCTATATGCTATTAAAACCAATGTGAAAAACACCCCATACAAACATTCGGAAGCCTGTCTAGGGTTTAAAAAGGTTTTGTTTTATGTTTTTGATGACATATAGAAGGATATAAGAGGAGGGGATTATAAAAATAGACAAAAAGAAGAAACTGAATGGCAACTGAAACTAAGGGCAGACTGCCATCCAGGGCTGAATGACACCATTAACATTAAATGTTTTTTTAAAAAATAGGAAGTAATGGTTGTTGGTTAATTAGTTTAATATCTGTTGGACGAAATCGGTGTATAAAGACTTTGTAAGGCAAAATCCTTGGTTTGTACATTTTCGAGTTGTTTCCTTGCTTGTTGGCTCATTTCATCACCAATGGATTTTTGTTTTATATGCATATTTTTTTCTTTCCTATCCCTAACTTCCAGAGGAACTATCCTTCTAGATTTGCTTTTCCTTGCAGCAACCCCTGCAGTTCTCTAAGGGCAGGAAGGGTGGGAGGGCCAAGGCTTCTCAGATTTTTGTAGCTCAGCAGCCTTCTTTATCTGATAAGCCTGCTTCTCTTTGACAATTTGCCACCCCCCAGCTTTAGACCAGGTTCTTTTGTCCCTTTGGCTCTCCCTTTGCCTTCCAAATTGGCATCTCATTACTTCAGACTCTTGGGTTCTTTCTATCATCTGTCAGGGTTACTTAATGGTATGGAAATCTCTCTCTCTTTTTTTTTATGATATTCTTCAACCTCCTCCTAGTTCCTCGAAAGGAGAGCACTTGGAGACATATTTTGGATCTCTCGTGGATCAACACCATTCTCTAGATCCCTTTTTCAGATGCTTACTCTTCAAGCTCTGTTTCCTCTTTTATTGCCCCAGGCTTTTCTGGTGTCCTTGGATTTGAAAGATGCTTACCTTCATATCCCTATTTACCCTCTCTTCAAGCATTTTTATGTTTCTCTGTGTCTTCCTCTCATTTTAAGTTATCTGCTTTGCCATTTGGCCGCCTACTGCCCCAAGGGTATTCACAAAATGCCTAGTTCCTGTGATTGTCTTCTGCAAGTTCCAAGGCATTCAGATTTTTCCTTATTTAGATGACCTGTTGCTTCAGGCATCTTCTCCTCGGATCATAGGATAATAGATTCATAGGAAGTTACTAGGCTATTGGCCATGAGGCCCTTATAAGCCTAGCCAAGAGTTTATCTCATGTTTAGACAAGTCAGCACCCAATGCCCCTGTCCAGTAGGGGCACAGGTGGAATCCCAGGGAGGTTTTTCTGATTCCCATCCAGTTATCCAGATTGCACTTAAAAAGGGGTAAAGAGGTACTCTGATTGACATGGACAGGGAGTCTATTCCACAGATGGGGGAGTCTCTGGGACACAAATCTGTCCCACCAACAAGTCCTATTGATGTCACATAGTAGGTTGAGTCCATGCATGTGGGTTACTGGAGTGTAGCTTGACTTGCGGATATGCAGCAGTCCCATCAATGTGAGACTGCTACATATCCACAAGTCAATTGTTGCAGGATCTGCCGTTCACCATCTTTCTTCTTCAAAGTCTGAGGTTTACTATCAACTTCCAAAAGTCTGCCCTGTCTCCCTCTCAGGATCATGTGTATCTGGGTTGCAGGATTCATACATTGCCAATGTTGCCCTCTCTTCCCCTTCCAAAGGTATTGGCATTGACAGCCTTCTTTCAATCTCTTCTTCCCTTGACTGCCATGCCAGCCAGGGACTTTCTTTGGGCCATGGGATTCATGGTCTCTTCTATCATGATGCTTCCTCTTGCCAGACTGCATATGAGGAAGCTTCAGGTACCTCAAGTCAGTTTGGCTGCTGCATTGACACCCCCTGGACTTTAGTGTTCCTCATCTTCCCTGTCTCAAGAAGGAATGTGAGTGGTGCATTCAGCAGTTTGCTCTCAACCCAGGCCAGCCCTTTCAGCCTCCAGTCCCTTCTCAAGAGGTGTTGACCAATGTTTCGGACATCGGGTGGGGGCATCGCTTGGTCACCTGAAAGTTTAGGATCTTTGTTCTTACCATCAGAAGTAAGACCATATCAACATCAAAGAGATGAGTGTTCTGATTCTGGCCCTTCAGGCTTTTCAACCCATGTTCTGTCCTGGCCCCCTGAAGGTGTACACAGACAACACTACAGTGATGTGGTATGTAAACAAGCGGGGGGCACAAAATCTTACTTCCTCTGCAGGATGGTGTTCAGGATTGGGAAGTGGCTCTTAGTTGTCAGTTAACTTTTCAGGCACTATACATTCCTTCAGAGCACAATCTTGTGGCAGACTCTCTGAACAGGTCCAAAACACAGGCTCACGAATGGATGCTTCACAAAGATGTGTTTCTGGACATTGCCCATCAGTGGGGTAATCCTCAGGTAGATCTGTTTGCCTCCCCTCTGAAAAGGCAGCTTCCTTTCTTCTGTTCCAGAGTGCCATGCCATCTGGCCTGGAAGATGGACCCCCTATCCTTTCCATGGACGGGGGGAGTTTCTGTATTCCTTCTTGTCCTCTACACTCATGACAGCACCAGTCCCCCCTCTTAATGCAACTGGCCAGGGGGAATTATCACAAGGTACCCCACTGGCTGGATTTCCTCACACAGGACAAGGGGTCTCTCATCCATCCCCACTTGTCCACTTTGCAACTGAAAGATGGATGCCCTATCCTTTCAGTGGATGGGAAGGTTTCTTTATGCTTTCTCTCCTCTTCCTCCACTTTCAAGACTCCTGCAGAACATTCAGCTAGACTCCGTGAAAATCTTGCTAGTGACTCCCTTTTGGCAGAGACAGCACTGGCTCCCCCTCTTAATGCATCTGGCCAGAGCAATTGTCACAGGTTACCTCACCAGTTGGGCCTCCTTACACAGGACAAGGGGTCTCTCATCCATTGCCACTTGTCCACTCTTCAAGTGACAATGTGTGTGATAGGTTCTTGATCCCTTTCAGGCACTTCGTTTCTGAGGATGTGTTCAGGGTTTTAAAGGAGGCAAGGAAAATCTCAACAAGAAAATCTTATATATCAAGGTGAAAGAGATTTTTGATCTGGTGTCATGCTTGTAACCAGGACTCTTTTTCAGTGGGGGTCCCTCTGGTCCTCTCTTATTTGGGTGAGTTGCTCCAGTCTGACTTGGCCTATTCTTCTGTGAAGGCCCATTTGTGAGCCACTTCCACTGGTCTGCCCTTGACTCCTCCTTTGACTTCTCATTTTGAGGTCAAGCAATTTCTTAAAAGTGTCCTGCATATTAGCCCTCCAAGAAAGCCTATACCTTCCCCTTGGGACCTTAATTTTGTTTTGGAAAAAATGACTCAGGCTCCTTTTGAGGCTATAGAGTCTGCTTCTTTGCAACACTGTACCTGGGAGACTGTTTTTTTGCTGCCTCTTAGTTCTGCTCAGAAGGTTTCTGAGCTCCAAGCCCTTAAGGTTGTTCCTCTTTTTTTTGTTTTTTGACAGGGACAGGGTGTCCCTTCATACTAATCCTTCGTTTATGCCCTGGGTAGTCAATGAGTTGTCCTTGAATCAGTCAGTATAACTCCCTTACTTTTTCTCTTCTCCTCAGTGTGCTACTGAGAGGGTCCTGCATACCTTGGATTTGCACACACAGCTCAGGTACTATTTGGATAAAACTAGCATTGTCCATAAGTCTGATCAGCTTTTTTGTTTCTTTTCATCCCAGGTCTTTGGGTTTGGCTGTTTCTAAGCAAATTATCTCCTCCTGGATATAAGGCCATTTCCTTTGGTTATTCTTTTCATGGCAAATCTATGTCTCCTTCTGTTCGAGTTCATTCTAGAAGAGCTGTTGTCTCTTCTGGTGCATTCTTCAAGGGGTTGGATACCAAGTCCATCCTTGAAGCTGCTAGTTGGTCTTCCGTGCATACCTTTACTAACGTCATAAGTTGGATATGGTTTCTAGAGCCAGAACAGGTTTTGCTGAAAACATTTTGTGTAGGTTTTTGTGGGCTCTTCTCAGCCTTCTGCCTCCAATTTTGTTTCATGAGCTTTTTTTACTCTCCCTTATGTACCAAATACTGCAACAATGATAAGGAAGGACATAGTACAGTTGTGTAAAATATTTCTATAACAATAAATGTCATTCTTTTCACTGTTGCAGTATTTGCTTCCTCCCTCCAACCACCTCTTGTTTATTCTGCATTTTTCCTTCTGGACATGCATGGACACTTCTGTTCTGTGATGACTGTGCTCTTCTGGGGCAATTCACTTCTGGGTAGCTGCATCTGTATGGCCCTTTTAAGCCATATGTTCTATGCAGGAAGCATAAATGTGATGTACTGTACAAGATCCTTTTCAAGCTTATCTATACTAGCCGAGTGATGGACTACCCTTATGTACTGCAACAATGAAGAGAAGGACATCTACTGTTATATTAAAATTTTACACAACTGTACTTTCTAATCACTGTTGTTGCTGTGGTCTCTTTAGAAGGAGCAAGTATGTTTTTTTTTATCTGTTTTGTGCCTTATGTGCCATGATGTTGACATGCCGTTACTGTTATTTTAAGACTCTGTCGCTCACTGCTTACTGAAGATGCAGCCATTCCCTGCAGATCTGCAACTATGCCAGTGGGAAGAAGTGCTACTTTCTTATCAAGGGTGCTTTTTCATAATAAAAAAACAAAGAAACTAGGACTATTATAATCTCATCTGCAGTTGGCTTTGTGCTGCTGAGTCAATATGGATAGAGGCTATACATTTCACACTGCACACATCCTCTGGCATAATGCGTTTTTTGCCACTTGCTTGCTATAGATGCTGAGAATTGTTTTGAAGAAAATGTTAACATTATTATTGTGTCATTTTCTGCAGTTCAGCTGTGATAAAGCTAAGTGACAATATGTCAGGCTGTAACTTAATTAGAATCATTATCTAATAAGCTTATATCCCACGTTTAGACTATGTGGATAACCAGCTTTATAGTGGATTCCCTTTTTTGGGGACGTTATTTTATGTGCATATTTGCATATACAGCATGCATGACAAGGGTATTTCTTCCTGGGCAATACTGTCATTTCATTTTCAGGCAGTTACTACTATAGGCAATATACAGTATTTTTTGCTTATTCCAACAAAAGGAAAAATCAGCATACCTGTTGTAAGGAAGCAAATATGGCTGCACTGTTGCTTGTTTGACGGACCACTGCAGAGCTAAGAAATATTGCTACTTGAATTGTTTTTCAATTTTAATAAAGAAGATCTGAATTCATGTTCACAACACTGTAATTTCTTGTTAGTAGCAGGCTAGCAATATTTGAAATAAATAAAAACTAATTGTTGCTCATTTGACTTGTTTTATCGGCCATATTTTCAGATCTGTAGACTTTGCTTTTACTATTATTTTGTGCGTTAGTATGTATTCTTATATGACTGTATTGTACATGGTAGTGCAAAGTGGAAGACTATAACAGTAGAAATTTAAACACTCACACACACATATACACACACACACACACACACACACACACACACACACACACACACACACACACACACACACGTACTATATAAATTGGAACCTGTACTTATATTTATAGGTCATGATAGAAATATGTATCCCTAGTATATCTGAGAGTGAATATGACTGGTATGGAAATCTGAGCAAAAGAAAAATCACAGCTGAGAAAATACAAAGACGAGAAAGAGGAGAACAAGTAATAAGTGTCTAGTATGAACTAAAGCACACAGATGTGCAGGCAGCAGCAAGAAAGATAGGAAAACGGAAGCAGCACAGTTAGGGAGCAGCACAAAAAGGAAAATAAAAAAGGTACAAGAGTCACTCACCATCATAATGTAGTATTATCATAGGCCATGGAGAGTCCCACACTGGTATACCATAAAGTTACCATATGCTATGGAGAGTTCCACACCAGTATACCATAGTGTTATCACAGGCTATGTGGAGTCCCAGAACAATGCACTGACCGACGTGCTCTCATATGGTGTGGAGAGTCCCATACCAGCATACTGTAGTGTTATCATTTGCTGTGAAGAGTCACTCACCATCATAATGAGGTATTGTTATAGGCCATGGAGAGTCCCATACTGGTATACCATAGAGTTACCATATGCTATGGGGAGTTACACACCAGTATACCGTAGTGTTATCACAGGCTTTGTGGAGTCTCAGAATAATACACCGGAGTGTTATCATATGGTGTGGAGAGTCCCATACCAGCATACTGTAATGTTATCATTTGCTGTCTGCAGTCAATCACCAGAAAACTTTAGTGTTATCATATGTTGTGGAGAGTCCGAGCACACTATAGTATTATCATATGCTTTGGGGAATCAGACATCAGCCCACTGTAATGTTATCATATAAGCAAGGGAATCAGACATCAGCCCACTGTAATGTTATCATATACTGTGGGTAATCAGACATCAGCCCACTGTAATGTTATCATATGAGCTAGGGAATCAGATATCAGCCGACTGTAATGTTATCATTTGCTGTGGGAGGGAGGGTCACACAACAACACACTGTTGTATCATCATATGCTGTAGAGAGTCAATCACCAGAACACTGTAGTTTTCTCATATGCTCTGAGGAGACATAAACCAGCATACAGTGGTGTTATTGTAGGTTGTGGGAAATCAATCACTAGTACATTCTGGTATTATAATGTACTTTGGGCATCCAGTCTCTGGTAACATATACTATTATGTGCCGTGGGGAGCCAGTCATGAGCACAGTGTATAGTTATCTGTCTGTAAAGGGTCAATCAGCAACACAGTTTAAGTTTATCATGCACTGTGGGAGTTGCCTAGTAGAACACTGCAGCAATGTCATGCTCTGTGTGGAGCCAGTCATCAGCATTCTACAGAGCTGTCACATGCTTTTGGGAGTCTGTCACCAATTCACTGTGGTATTATCATATGTTATGAGGAGCCATTCACAGCACATTGAGGTATTAGCATATGCTATGGGCAGACAGTTATCACAATGATATAGTGTTACCATGCATTGTGAGGAAACAGCTTCTGATATTTTGTAGTTCTACCAATTTACTTGCCATGGCTGTGAAAAGAAAATCATCAACATATTGGGCATGTCGCAAGTATGCTGTATACTGTGACTGTGAGGAGTCGGTCACCTTAACTCCATCAAATTAATACTGTGTGGTGTCAGTACTTATACACTGAAGTAGTACATAGTTACATAGTGTGGTGAGGAAGCTTAGCAACATTATCCCTTATTATGCTGGGCATAACCAGTTATCAGTGTTCTGGAGTGTTATCTACTCATATGATGAGGGGAGACTCCCAAAAGCATGTGGCAGCTCTGCAGACTTCAGAAATCCAAGCAATCAGTCAACAGCACTGTACTCCACACAGTTGGAAGACTATGTGCAGATAAATAGCAAGGTAGCTGAGCTGGGTAGAGCATAGACCCTCTGTCATTGTCTCTACTAAAGTAGTGATACAGAAAGAAACATCAAAGGGAATCTATACTTGTCTATGGTGATGTTCAGACCAACCTGCAAACAATGATATTCTCACTGATCCATGTGATTCTATCAGGGAATCAAAACCTTTCCCTTAAAATTATGCAGATAAATTCACATAATATTTATAACCAACTAAATGCTTTCATATAAGTCTAAAATTCTGATTATTACTGAAACTTGGCTGATCTCACACATGAAGGGCATAGAAGTACTTTCTGTTGACCTACAGATCAATCAGAGTGTACAAGGGAGTTGGTGGAATTGTAGTCATCATTTCAAAATATCAGATACTCAGTCTATTCCTCTGTATGTTCCTATACACACAGAAACACAGAAGCTGTTCTCCTACCTTTTCAGATCATTGTGGTCTGTATCTCCTGACTTGTCAAAACAGCCTGCAGAAGATGTTCTGTTGTGGCTAACCGCCAGCCATAATCATAGCTTGGTCATTCTGGCTGACTTAACAGGAAGCTGCCACAGATGAATACTGTCATACCGCCATGCAGATGTATGCACTTACTCAACTCAGCTCAATCACTATTACAATAGACGAGGTATTTAAAAGGCAATGCAACCATGATTAGACTCTCATCTGCCCCTAAAAATATTTCCACAATGGTAATTATGCTAAAGAATTTCAGTGGCTATCTCTCAACCTTTATTTGATCTCAAGACAAGGTGCAAATCAAGCGCCACTTCAGTTTCTTCTCAAATACCAAGGAATTTAACACCTCAGAATTTGTTTAGAAACATGAGCAGATCAATCATTTCAGTTTCTCTAAGAATACAGAGAAAATTAACCCTAGATTACAATGACAACGTCAGGAAAGTCAAATGTGTACATTTGTCAACCTTAAAGATAAGACTATGCAGTCCATTTCTTTACTGATACCTCTCTATCATCCATATGTACCTCTCCTGCAATGAATGATAAAGGCAATCCCTCCGCCTCAAATTACATTAGAAGTTAAGGATTTAATTAAGCAGCAGAAGTGATTCTGGAAGCAGTGCCATAAAGAAAATTCACTAGTATTCCAAGCCATATGGGGGGACAAAGGTAAGAAAGTTAAATACAAGACCTCAAAAAACACCCATTTCTAAAACAGGAAGCTGCTCATCAGTGCGATTCAGGAACATTTGGCAATGTGTCAACCAAGTTATGTATCCAGGCGGAAAGACGATTAGTCAAATTCCTTACCCAAATCTAGCTGCTTTGAAGTACCCATACAATTCCATACTTTCTTCACTGATTATGCCCCCACTTTTTTGTGAACCTCAAAACTGCTGATAACCCTCCATATCCTAACGCCACTGCTTTCACTCTATATTAGCTTGGTATCCCCAAGCAATACAAGGAAACTTTCTAAGAAAATCAGACCTATCTCTAGAGAACTTAAAGTTAGCTATATATGCAACAGAATATCCACTCATTATACGTTTCAACTATTCTGTGAAATAAATATATCTATTAATGTCCTTGAAAACAGCCATCAGTCTTCTTAATCATAAATGGAGACCTATGGACAGCTATAACAATTTCCTCCTCCATGTTGCATTTCTATCCCAACAGTTTAATGTGTGAGAAAAATAAATTTGGAAACAATTACCATATTGCCTAAAAAAATCATTATTATTCTTTTTTCCTTATTATTTCTGTCCTGGACATGGAAGCAAAACTGTACTCTCACTGAATTCATACAAAGTTTCAGTCTGGGTGAACAAATCAATGAATTCTTCTTGGAGCTATTAAAAGCTTTCTGCACTTTTAACCATGGCATCCTATGAACACATGGTACCTGTGTCATATCTGCACACTTATTATGTTCATTTTGCAGTTGTCTTATAGGTGCATAGGTTAATACTAGGTTAGCTGCCTTTATGGGTCATTTTAAGCCTAGCCAATTATCCCATTTGAGAATCAAACCCTACACCTCGTGTCTGTAAGGTAAACACTTTAACTATTATACCAGATCCAGTCACCACCTTTAAATCCATAACCCATACTGTCACATAGGCTTATAGCCCCATATAGTTACCCTGGGTGTCCATCAAGGATCATTTCTATGTACTTTATCTCCTGTTGTTATAAATAATATTGTCACCTCTGTGCTCCTCTAAGACTAATACAGTCCCTGTATGACACAAGAAAGCCACACCTATCTAGAAGAATTAGAATCACTCAGTATTAAATCAATACAATTTCCTAGGTGATCTAAACTATCCATGTAATAGATTGGGAAAACTACACCACCACTAGTGTGCAAGCACGTAGATTCCTAGACTTTGTCAATACCAGTGCCCTGGAACAGTTAGTCAAAGTATCCAGTAGGTAGAATAACATCTTGGATATTGTCTTTTCTTTGTGTATTTTCATCAGTTGTTAGATCTGACCATAAAGCATTCTCCTTTGAAATAAAATTGAAGCCAGAGATCTCTTTCACCCAAGGTACCTTTAGAAATTTCTTAAAATCAAACTACCTACTCCTAAATGATACATTGGCAAACTTCAAATCCACACCAAATCCAGTTAACTCCAGTAAATATGCAGAAGCATACACCACCACACTATACCAGCATGTAAACAGATGCACAAATGTAGCTGTACCCCACAGAAACAAGTACAGGGCAGACCGTAGAAACAGTCCCAAATGAGGGAACCACAATATGAACAAGCTTTAGAATAAAAGGGAGAGAATTTTGACCAAAATTAAGAAGAGTAATTCCCAGAATGTCAGATTCCTAGTCACTACAATAAACATACAACTCAGGAGCTTAATAAAATCCATCAAACCCAGTCAGGGAAAAAATAGCTAGCCAAGCCAAAGACAATCGCAAGTCATTTTTTTAGTTATGTTCATAATCTCAAAAGCATAATGCAGCAATGTGCTGAGCTGATTGTGAATGATGTTATGTACTGGGCGATAAATTTAGTTGAAACTTTCCCCCTCTTTCCCCTCTATCTGTCCCTCAAGAAATACCTGAAACTGACTCACCTGCAGCTCTCACACAAGGCCAAGTCCTAAAAGTGCTAACAAAAGCTGAAAATACTGCATCAGTGGGTCCTGCAAATATCCCTGGATACATCTTAAATAGCATGAAGCATGACTCAGCCACACCCCTAACAACACTGTTCAGTATCAGCTTCCATACAGGTTTTTTTACCAAGAGAATGCAGAACAATTGCAGTCATTTTTTACCAAGAGAATGCAGAACAATTACAGTCATTCCACTGCATAAAGGAGAAGCTTCCACAGACCCAAGCAATTACAGGTTCGATAAGTCCGACCAGCCTCATGTGGAAAGCCATGGAAAGACTTACCGTGGAACTAATTAATCAGGATGTAGGTAACCTCCAAACACTGGACCAGTCTCAGTTTGGATTCCTCAAGAGCAGGCCATGCTTACTCACTGTAGTGGATTTTTTTTAAAAAATGTCATCTAAGCAATGGATGAAGGCAAAATGGTACACACAATATACCTTGACCTGGCCAAAGATTTTGACAGTTCCCACTCAGGCATAGTGGAAAAGCTAAATAAACTGTGAATAAACCCCTACAGCACCAACTGGATTGCCAACTGGCTCACAGATATTACTCATGAAATCAAAATAGGAGAGGCTACCTCCACAAAGAGACTAGTCAGCAATGGAATCCTCCCATGATTCTCTGTGGGAGATCTCCTGCTTGCCATCTATGTTTCTAAGTAAAAGCTAATACCAAAGGGCTTTGGCTGACTATGTTTGCAGATGACTGCAAGCTAGGCACAGTCAATGAATATCTAAAGGACTTAGCCATCCTGCAGGAAGTGTTGTCCCAAATAAATTACTGGTGCCAAAATCATGGAACAAAGCTTAATGCCAAAAATGAATTATATCCTTTGGGAAGTCATCTATCCCAGGGAATTACCACATTAACAATACGTCCTTAAGGGTTGACCCATTTGGTCTGGATTTGGAAACTTATGTGGACAGTGAGCTATGAGATTATATGTGTCCATTCTTGTAAGAAGGCCCTACAATTCTGCATAGTTTATAAACACAGGGATTGTGCCTAGATCTAGGAATGCCATTGTACTCCTTTACTCAGCCCTCATTGTGCCAATCTTTGAATATAATGCCCACTTTGGCTTGGTATCTCTCCAATGCTTACACAGACATCTTACTAAAAGGATGCAAGGCCTAAACAGCATGTGCTACATGGACCAACTCAAAGTCCCATCAATATACTCGGTATCGTACAGACTACTAAGAGGTTACCTGTGTCTGGCATACGAGGCATCCTCCAACCGAATACTGATGGATTTACTGCACATCGGCAAGTCAAATGGCATCAGGAATACTTGGTCCAAGGATCTAAGCCACTTCTGCAACATCAACCTAACAGTATGGACTGATAGGTATATCTCACAGAGAATACCACTGCTCTGGAACAGACTTTCTGTCCACACAAAACAAAGTTCATCCCTGTCCATATTCAAGCACAGCTTGGATCTATGTTTGGGAAACAGAATATTTACTCCAGTAATGCCTCCATATTGGACAGAGGCAGCACCTAAATTCTTTATCTCATGCATGAGTCCCCTAAAATTATCTAAGGTATGATCCCAGTTATTGTTATTAGGAGTAATATATAATTTACGATCCCGATGATTGCCATTGGGGTAATATATAATTACTGACCATGGGATGGGTAAGGACAATCTATGGCCAAACAGGATAGGCTAATTTGAGCACAAAAAAGGAAATTAGGTAGGTTTAAAATGTCCATCAAGGGCAGCTATCCTAGTACTAATCTACAAATTTGTGATCAATAGGTGGATTAATCTAGACTTTTCCGTTCCTATTTAGCATTTCTTTTCAAAGCACTTTCAGTCTAGCTTGTTAAATGTGGAATTATAGAATGATTACCTTACCCTCTGAGTCCTTCACTTAAGATTAAAGCAATCCTTTTCTGTGCCAGACACATTAATCTGGTCACTCCTTTACTGTCCCAACTGCTCTCAGAAGATAACTCCTCTGCAAATTGACAAGGATCTCCCGTTTGATAAGTATGTTAGAGAATTTGTAATCAGAGCAAACCAAAATCTAGGCCTTCTTTACTGGGCAGTTTATGAGCCCCCACATGCACATGCCCACCCCCATGCTGAGGTCTCTACAGCCAGGACATTTCTAATTTCAGGCCTCCTATATACTTAAATCTTCCATCAAATCTTCTCTAACAACATTAGGACAGCCTGTAGTGGAATTGCCAGATTTGCATCTGGCCACCCTTGTAAGACCCTTAACTATACCTCACTCATGACAGTCCTGTGGCTGAAACATCAAACAAAACTGCTCACAGCATATTATTCCATGCAGAAAAGTGCTGTGCTCTCCAAGCCTCTTTAACATAGTACACATCATGCCATTTTCATTCAACAAACATATACCAAGTTCACACTTTGACATAAAAGAACACTTATAAAACAAAAACGAACAGCCCCACGAAAGGTTCACCATTTATTGAATAAGAAATAAAAACAAATGAATAAACTAAGTGCTTTCACCTGTTCACTATGTTGAGCATCTTTACAGTAAAAACAATCCAAAAGTAGTTCTCTTAAATAACTTAATTGACACAACACCCTAACAAATACAACCCAATATAAAACCTTGATCAATTATTGATGCAAATACCTATCCATGTATAAGAACTAATATAATTCATATACATTACTGATGGGAATAGAAGAAGGAATTGAGTTTTACCAGGACCTAATAGGCTTGTTCGATCGTACAGGTATGGACTTAATGAGGCTTATTTTGCATAATAATATTGCCAAACTTTCAATTTTAAAAGACCAACACAGACAACATCCTAACACAGAGGTTACCTCTAAACAATCTCTGAGCCTCTGACAAGCTACTTTCTCACTGTAGCATAGTACAGGGTGGCACTTTATGCTGAGCACTCCCTACATTAAAGGAAATGAGTCTTGCTCGTTTAAAATATTTTTTTTTTTTTTTTTTTTTTTCAAAAATATTACTTACAGAAAATAATATGGATGCCTTCTTTAAAAGAAAGCAGACATTATCTTTATTTGGGTAAAGTGAAGCAAGCCAGCCATGTAACACTGACTTTGCACAGCTTCTCTCAGAGGCTTCATTTTCTTTTACTGTTCATGCCTGCAGAACATTGCTTACTGCCAGAAGTCTTTAGCAGGGAACAGTAGCATATGCCCTAGTTGTGGAAATAACATAAGTAGAGTGGAAAACACTTTGCGCTACTTGCCAAACACTTACCCCTACACACACACACACACACACACACACACACACACACACACACACACACACACACACACACACACACACACACACACACAGTATGCACAAGGATCAAAATTAAACATTTCCCCTAGTGATCCCCTCAATACTTTCACCAAGTATGCACAAGTACCAAACTGAAGCATTTCCCCCAGTGATTCCATCAATAGTTTGATCAAGTACACACAAGCACCAAAATGAAACATTTCCCCAAGTTTTAGTGTGCAAATGAGAACCTCTTTTTTGTCTCAGGGAAAAGCCAAACACTTACGGCTAAAACTCTCGGCTTTTCCCACTTAGGGGTCACCACAGTGGATCACCTGTCCACTCATAATTGACAGTGGAGTTTTACAGTGTCGAGTTACCAGCCTGGTGCCCAACCTTCCACAGAAGGCGCGCGCACACACACACACACACACACACACACACACACACCTATGGCCAGTTTAGAGTGTCCAATCCACCTACAGCATGTCTTTGGGAGGAAATCGGAGCACCTTGAGAAAACCCCTGTGACCACAGGGAGGATATGCCGACTCCGCACAGAAGGCACCCAGCCAAGGATCAAACTGGAGAACCTCTTGCTGTGAGGTGGTAATGCTAATCGCTGTACCACCGTGGCCACCCTTAACAAAGGCTGGAAGGGCTGGACTATGAATACAACCCTATAATTCTGCCTGGCTTCATCTCTGAACTCATGGGTAGGCATTTGGGTACCACTGAATGTTCTGTAATTCACTAGTATCACTAGTGCTTCTTCCAGTTAAAAATGTAGTCATTAATTCCTAGCTTGTTTTACCTTTTACTTGCTGAAATAATATGAGTATAAGGTGATGATAAAGCAAGACATAGCTGCAGAACTGTAAATCAGCAACAAACATGCCTGTGTGAAATATTGCTATAACAAATAATGACTGGCTTGTTCTGGTTATGTGTTACTTCTATAAATAAATACAAAAAATAAGCTAGTAAAAAATGTTACCAGTTCAACAGCTAACCTTTGCTAAAAGATAAAAATCGAATAAAAGTCCAAAAAGCAAAGGTATGGCTCCAAACTTCAAAATCTGTTGAAATACGAATCCAAAATCCAAGAAGTTGATGTCAGCTCAGCTTTATTCACACAAGCGCTTTCACATATAGCTTCGTCAGGTGCATAATACATGCTGATTAGAACACCTATTTATACTAACAGTTAATCATGTGACAAAACCTAGATGCAAATAATTAAAGTGAACATGTAGCTAAAAAATGTCATAAAAAATGTTTATATAAAACATTGAACAATATTACATACTCATGTATACATACATAAATATAAAATAAATGTTGTTAAAATAATTATAATTACTTCCTCAGAGACCTTTTCTGTAATGCTGGTTTAATATGAACATGGTCATAATGTTGGTTTAATAGGAACATGGTCAAATGACATCAACTTCTTGGATTTTGGATTCATATTTCAACAGATTTTGAAGTTTGGAGCCATACAAAAAATAAGCTGTTCATTTGGGTTTTTCTTGGGTTCAGCAATGTAATTTGTTTCATTATGGATTATGGTTTATGCACATATACCTCAAAATGGTATGACACTGTAATTTGTACACCACAGGTTGCCTTACAGTTAATCAGAGACAAAGCCATAATACCTATAAATTAAATAATTACAGTTTTTTTTTAAACAGGTTATTTCAATAGTAATCAGGGGCTTTTATTATTTAAAGCCATGAAAGAAGTAACAGGATGATCTCAAGCTCAGCTTAATGGAAAATACAATGTCTTTAGACTATATAAATCACTGACACTATTTTAAGGTACATTGATCAATCACACACACACACACACACACACACACACACACACACACACACACACACACACACACACACACACACCCATGCACACACTCACACATGCGTGCACACACATTTAAATGTTTGCTTCCCCTACTACAAAACTGATGTTACGCCACTGTTTTCACATGAAGTAGGAAGACAGAAATTGCCTCTTAGTCTATAATCAGTATATCCATTAAATAATTCCTTACTATGAGCTTCATATCTATCATCTAAAGCCCTAAGGCCCTTCTTGTGCATTTGTAATTAGGATCTGTTTACAGAGCTGTGTACTAGAGGATCTTGATAAAATTCTGAGAATGTTACAGTCTTAAGAGTGGTGAAACTGAGACTGCAAATTAGGGGATGAATTCTAATTGCAACAATATGGTACTATGGCCATTCTTAGAGCATTTCCATTAAAATGACTTCAGATCGGTCGCCTTAACCTCAAACGTTATGAAGTGCTTTGAGAGGATTGTGAAGAAACATTTATCTGCAGGTCTGCTTAAGTCCTTCGATCAACTCTAGTTTGCATACCAGGCAAATAGATCGACTGCGGATGTGATATCAGTAGCACTACACCTGACAGTAAAGCACCTACGTAAGGCTGCTATACATTGACTTCAATTCTGCATTCAGCACTGTGATACCGATGTAACTGTTGGATAAGCTTGTGATATTTGGGATAAAGAAGCACCTATGTAACTGGACTCTTGACTTTCAGATTGGTAGGCCCCAATGGACATGAGTGGGAAACAACACCTCTCAACGCATAGTCCTGAATACTGGTGTTCCCCAAGGTTGTGTGCTCAGCCCCTTGCTCTTCACCACCCTCACCTATGACTGTACTGCAAAACATAACTCAGACCAGTCTCATTAGTGGTGGAGAACAACATTACTACAGGGATGAGGCGAACACTTTGATTGTCTGGTGTGACAGGAACAATCTGGACCTGAATGTTAATAAGAGCAAAGAAATGATTATGGACTGCAGGAGAAAGGCAATAGTTCACCAATCACTCACTATCAAAGGGGTGGTAGTAGAGAAAGTCAAAACAACCACGTTCCTGGGCCTTCAAATCTCTGATGACCTCTCCTGGGGTGCTAACACCAACCATATAGTCAAGAAGGCTCAAGAGAGGCTTCACCTCCTGAGAAAGCTCAAAAAAGCCAGGCTCCCATAGTCTGCTCTTGCCACTTTTAGCAGGGGAGCTATTGAGAGCATCTTTACTAGCAACTTCATAGCAAGGTTTGGCAACTGCACAGTAGCCGAGAAGAAGAAAATACAGAGGGTGGTGAGGGTGGCTGATAAAATCTCGGACACAAACCTTCCTTCTATTCAGTAGCTTTTCTTTACAAGAGCAAGAAAGAGAACATATAAAATACTAGCTAGGAGGTACCGCAGCTTCCGCTGTAGGACTACAAGATTCGGGAACAGTTTGTATCTTACAACTGTGAGACTTAACTCAGACACCAATCATAATACCCACTGACACAATGAAGCTTTTTTTTTTCCATGTAATCCTGCTGAACTGAGCAATTACTGTCAGTATCACTATTATGCAATATGATGCCTATATTGAGTCACGTCTAAGGTTAACAAGTACAATATGGTAACTAAACAGCTGCTATTCACTAGTCTCTATTTATTCTCTCTCTCTTAATGGTAAAGGGATTTGGTGGTGGGTATTTATTTATTATTTATCATTGGATAATGGATATTGGGTGTGTTTATGTAATGCGAACTACCTCTTGCATGTCATATGTGTTATTTTCTTTCTTATGTTATTCTCTGATACCGCTGTATCTATGTTATTTGCTCTGCATTTCTGTAGTGAGCTGACATTTGTAATTTTGTTTATGCTGTACTTGTGTGGTGCTAGATGACAAAAACATTTCTTACAATCTTTGAATTGAATTATTCAGGGGTACAATGACCTCAGAGTTAGTATGTAAGTAATACAAATATGAGGAGAGCAGGCCTCCATGTCAAGGGGGTGTGGGGGGGTAAATCTGTCCTCCAAAAATGTTTTTAATAGCAGGAGTTTCCAGGGTTACCTCTTTTTTTGGGATGGGGGATTCACTCTTCAATTTTCAAAGTTGCAAAACTTGTATTTATGGATTTTTCATTTCTGATAAGGATCTCAGCACTACATATGTACCATCCCCTTTCCAGTATGTACAGCAAAGTGAATTACGACTTGAAAAAAGTTTATAAAAATTGTTGCTTTCCTTTGCTTTTACTAATTACTCTTGTCGTAGTTGTTTTGTTTAATACATCTTATACGAAGACTGTTCTCCATGATGTATACTTAGACCTGGCCTGTTAGTTTGGAATGCTTGAAAGTTTTAATATAGTTATATTTTTCTTCCCAGGATAGAAAGTGAGCTGCACTCTTTCAGTCCATTCATATTAACAAACACAATCAAACAAGTAAACATTATTGGATTTCCAAACATGCATGAATAGTTAGGCTACCATTTAGCTGTATCCCTTTCAGGATAGGTCGTTTATGTTACAACCTCACTGATAATTAATTGTTCTTTCTCCATCTGGAGACAGTGTTACATGCTGAGAGTGGTAGCTGAAATGTTGATGACACTCACATTTCTTCCTTCTTCCATTCTGAGTCTAAAATTACTGCTAACAGTAGTCAGCTATGACCAGTTGTACGTTATGTGCTCTAACAGGGATGAAAGGCTGCCATAATATGTTGTATGTTTTGAGTGCTGATGCTTCTCTTGTTTTCTGAAGAGTCTGAGAAATCTGTATATACTGGAAAGGGGTTAGGGGTTGATATAATCGTTAAGTTGTTTACCTCACAGTCAGAAGGTACAGGATTTGATTCTCACCTTTGAAAGGGAAATTGATTAGGCTTAAAATGGCCCACAAGGGCAACTAGCCTAACACTTACCTATGACTCAAGTTATTCAGCTTAGAAGACAAAGGGCAGTTGTGCTTGCTCAGACTTCCTTAATGGAAAAAACAAAAAGCTCAGAGATCGCTTTTACACTTTCTTCATTCCCACTTATGAACATAGTCAAATAAAAAGACTTTATGGAATGCCTGCAGAATCAAAAGGAACGCCTTTAGCTTTACTGGTGTATGCTATTAACTTCAGCGCACTTTTTTGAGACTTTTTAGATAACTGTTGAAAATGCCTAGATAGGTCAAATGGCAGGAAATAGTGTCAGTGAAACATAAAGACAACCCAGTAATTTGTTTATTTTTATAGAGGATAAGGTTATGAGCCCAGGGATTATTTTCTAGTCCTCCAAAGAAACGTAAGTTAAACACTGTAGGATATGTGAGGAGAGAAGTCATCAGCTACTAGAATGCACTCAGTGCGTGGGGGGTAATCTGCTTTGAATTAACCGCTCTCAATCTATAAAGTGCTATTCTTGACATAGGAAGAGCTCTTTCTGCATTTGCTATAGTACTGTAAACTCAAACATTTCAACCCCCCCATATATGTGTGTGTATATATATATATATATATATATATTTTTTTTTTTTTTTTTTTTTTGCTGATGTAATTTATAAACATGTAGCCACAACACAGTGCAGTTCGCTCACTCTTTCTGTGGGTGGTGGTAAGATGAAGAAGCAAGCCGAGTCATCAGTAGTTTAAGACATGCTCTGGAAGCTGAAGTTTTCTTGGGCAGACAGCATGATCAAGATTAATAGCGCTGCTGTTTTTTGAGATCAGCTTGTGTTAAGGACCGCATATGGAGTGCCTTGGCTTGCTGTTATTCACAGGAGGAGAACTGCTTCTGATCAGATTCATCCAAGCTGTGTAAACAGAAGAGTGGAAGGAAAAAAATATTCATTTGGGGGGATCAGAATTATAGCAGCACAGAGAGACAACTGCATCTGATTGATTGCACAAAGGCAGTCGTGCTCAAGTCATTTGGTAGGCCGCAGTCGTACTGCACTGGAATGATAGTGTACATAAGTCTTTGCAAAAATGTAATTTTGCTACATTGCTTATGTGAAAGATAACTGTAACACAAAGAAACAGAAACTTTTATACTTATGTACATTTTCCTCAATTATTAACATTTTGGTGTGCTCGTCCTGCTATATCGGCAGCATACACAATTGGCAACTGTACAGATTTTCACAGAATGTCCAGATTTTGGCCTCATATTTTTAATCCATTTATCATAAAATTGTGGTTTTCTAGCAAATTAGTGACAAATCATTAAGGACTGAAGTTAGAAAATAAAGACAGACATTTGATTTTCAGGATTCACATCCTTCAGAAAATGTATGCTAATGCAAAACCTGTTATTCTATCACCTTTCTGAGTTTGTAAGCACAATATTTAAAAATTGTCCCTAAATTTGGGCCTTTGTCCCACTTTTGTTTATGGCTTTGTCTAGATTTCTTGCTCTAAGAGGATGAGAGGTATGTCAGTAGGTTAGATCTGAAACCAGATCTGGCAACTGTTTCAGTTTATTTGTTTGTATTTCTTGAAGGGCAATTTTAGTGGAGTCCCACAAAGGAAAACGCCAGAAACATTAGTTTGGCAGTTGGTGCAGGGGGTTAATGCCATCAGTTATAGCTCCTGTGGTACAGGGTTTGATTCCTTCAGCCCTCATTTTTTTCTGCTGTGTGACCTTGTGCAAATCATTTAACCAAACAGTGCTTAAGGACAACTTAGAATTTGAGGTAGGTTCCTCAGTGGTCCCCTGGACTGCAAGACTAGTAACTACCTGCAGACCTACTAAAATTCATGAATATCATTAAGACATACTGATACAGCAAATTATTGCACACATGTTCAGTGACTAATTGAGTGACAGTCATCTCCCGGATCCCATTTTACCAAAGCCACCTTTCTCAGGTTGTGTTTTCCATTATATGGCTTGGATACAGGATAGCAATTTGGACAGCTGTTTTTTTTTCACTTTTACAGGGTGCTGAATCCATATAATTAAGAAGGGTTTGTGGAGGAGGAAAGTCTCCCACAATGAATGTTACAAGTGGGCATGCCCCCTTCTACAAGAAGGTATAAGCTGTTTTTGGGCTGTGTAGATTTGTGGAGGTGATCCTCAGTGGTTTTAGATCAATAAGTTTGCACTTGGTAGGTTTGGAGTCAAATTTAGCACTGGACCTAAGGTAGCATATATTAAGATTCAGAGCAGCATGAACGGACACAAAAATATAAACCATATATACACAATAAATACTAATTTGACGTAGTATTGGTTACAAAAGTTAACAGAGAGCAAAAAGATGAGATATATGCATATATGACATTGGATAACAAATGAAAAGAAAATGCCTTAACAGTTCATTAGTCCATGAACAAACCGTTACAAGTCACCTGTACAGTTTCCTGCAGTAAACCAGAAGTATAACATCCTTGACTGTGTCATATGATCTCAAGGCAGGGCAGACTGAATGTGGTGCCAATGAAGACAGGATATAGCCTGACAAACAGCAGTCGATAGGTAAGGGAATGTAAAGCCATATCACAAAGTATACTGATTTCTGACACCCTGTTAAAGGAATGTGCTTCAGAGAATGCAACTTAAGAATGTTGAGAACACAGCATTCTAATTTGGCCTAACTCTCACTGCTTTTCAAAATGGTGAAAGTACAATAAACTTATGTTGTGCTTCATCTGAAGGCTTTCTATACCAACTTAAACATAAAGAAGCAAATAACATTACAGACTAATCAGCATGCTTAGTTCCTGCAATTTGTTTTTATCTGGACCACAAAAATGGCAGAATGAGATACTGTCTAAAAATGCATTTCTCAGAGTGATGTCAGCTTCTAGGTGGAGGCCTAAAGTTAAATTTAATTAAATATTTATCTCCCAATATTTTATCTTCAAACATTTTCCATTCAAGGGCTAGATATAAACCGAAAACAGGGTAGTATAGGTAAATTTAAGAACTGATATGTAAACTGGTGTTTTGGAAAAACACTGGCGTATGGTCAAATCAAAATGTAACCACCAAATGTCAGGAGAATCAGTGGAATGTAGTATAAATAGCAGTAAAACTGCATGCTGAAAAGGTAATAAGATGTAGCATTCAATTGTTTAGAATCTTACCATGAACAATACACAAGTACGGAAATGCCAATAGTAAGAAATCACTGGCGAGTGCAAAAATCCAACAGAAGCTGCTTAGCAATGGGATAAACATGAAACACATAGATGGGCAGGCATTATTTGAGACATATGAAAAATAAAGAACCTCAAAGGACTAGGATACCTGATGGTCAATAAAAGTCGGAGAAGCAAGAATTATTCACTCTTTCATCAGTAAGACTTCTTCAGAAATAATAGCAACAACCCAACTGCATCAATGTATAGACAATAAATAATTGTCCATTATTCAATCAGTGCAATTCTGTTCCCCCCAAAAACTTAACTCATTACATGCTGTATAAAAACATATTCAATAACAAAAACGTATAAAAACATATTTCAAATGCAATATGTAAATGTTATTTCATACTAGTAACTTTCAACTTCCTATTTTTAAGAAAGCATTTAATATTAATGCTGTTGTTCAGGCCTGGTTTGCTGTCAGCATTTAATCTCAGTTGCTAAACTGTCTCCCTTTGCTCAAACCTATTTTTGTAATCCCCTCCTCTCAAGTCACCATGCACAACTTCTAATACCGAAAATAAAAATGTCTTAAAACTAACACACTCAATTATTACTTATTGTGTATACATTGATGCAGTTGGGTTGTTGCTATTATTTCTGATGAAGTCTTACTGACGAAAGCGTGAATAAAGTTTGGTACACTAAATTCCTGCTTCTTCGACTTTTATTGACTATCAGGTATCCTAGTCCTTTGAGGTTCTTGTTTTTTGTTGGCTGGACACGCTCTTTTTGCAGTTTACATATGAAAAATAAACATGGGTAAACACTGACTATGTCATAATAGATAGAAGCCAGAGAAGTACCAAATTGTTGGGATGCAGAACAGGAACTTATATGTATATATATATATATATATATATATATATATATATATGTGTATGATATCAGATTGGACAGAAAGAATAAACAGGCTGGTGGCATTACTATTATCTACAGAAACTACTTGAACTTAACTCTACTCACATAAGACATTCCAATATTTAACAACACTGAAATAATTCTGTCAGTACTAAAAATAAACAATAGAAAAACAATATGAATCACCTCCAGGCAAACATAAGACTACTGAAAATCTCTTCCACTGGATATCTAACCTTATGCATTATGAAACCATTATCTCAGGAGACCTAAACATTGACTGGCAATTTATAAATAGTAATACCCTATCAGAAGCAATAAACCTGTATGGAGTTACACAACTGATTACCTCTACTGACAGATTCCAAAAAAAAAAAAAAACTTCACTAGTGAATCAACCCTAGATTGGATACTAACACACCGAACAGTATACTGACAGATGGATACAGTAAGTGATCATCTGCCAGCATAAGCAATCAGAAGCTGTATTACCCATGACAAACAATTTATGTATAACCAGGTACAAAATCTTACCAAATTTAACAAAGAGACCCTGATCAATACACTATCACAATATAATTGAAATGTATTAAAAATCATGCCTCTGGACAATGCAGTCACCCATTTTAATAAACGTTTCTTAAAAATCCTTAATGGCTTAACCCTAATATGTCATAAAACAGTCAAATCTAATCCAGCTACATGGATAACAAGGAAAACTAGGAAACTAATGACACAAAGAGACAATGCCTGTAAGAATGGCACAAATACAAACACAAAGTAATTTTCGGCTATTCAGACAGCTAAGAAGTCTTGCAAAATCTCAAATCAAACACGATAAAAGAAAATACAACAAAACTCTCCAACTCAAATACCACAATAACCCAAAGCAGTTCTGGTCTTCCTTTAATAGAATAATGCATTTCAGTCAAACTACTACCCCCACCTCCCACAGAATTTTTTCTCTTGTCAGTAAAGATCCTGATATCCCCATCTTCCTCTCATCACCCTATCCATACCACCCCATTCCACTCAACTTCACACTTGTATATACCTCTGCCATAAGACAGTACATATTTAAACTCAAATCTACTTCCATAGCAGCTGCTAAACTTCCATTTGATTATCTAAAAATGGCTGCTGATCCTATTGCATTCCCAATTTCTATATTAATAAACAGGTGCGTATCAGAGAAACATGTCCCTACAATTTGGAAATACTCTTATGTTAATCCACTACATAAAGGGAGTACATAATAGACCTTAACAACTACAAATCCATAGCCATCCTCTTCCCTGCTTTCTAAGATCTTGGAAAAAATGTATTCAGGCACAACTCATACATTACCTTAACTCCAAAAATCTACTTGCCACAACAAAAACTCGCTTTAGGCCCTTACATAGTACAAGTATAGCTCTACTACATTTCACAAACACCATAAATCAACATAGGAATAATGGCAATCTAGTGTCCACTATATTCGGTCAGCTATTCAAAGCATTTGATGCACTATCACATCTACAACCTATCTCTGAACTAGCATCCATCAGTCTCCCCCAGCCATCTATTACATGCTTCCTCAGTTATCTGCCTGAAAGAAAACAAGCAGTTAAATACCAAAAAAAGACTCATCCCCTTTTCTGTCAGTTACCACAGGGGTGCCACAAGGTTCAATCCTTGGACATTTTCTCTTCAATATCTTTATAAACAAACTCCATACTGCCACACCACAAGCTAGTATAGTTCAATACGCCAATGACTCCACTCTAACCTGTCCAGCACCAAGTCTATCAATACTCCAATAACTTACTCAAACCTCATTTACATCTGTTGAAACTTGGTTAAAAAATTCCTCTCTGCTTCTTAATTCTAGTAAAAACAAACTGATGCTCTTCACCCCCAGACAATCCTAATAACATCAACTAACAACACCATAAAAAAGACCCACTAGAAATTAGGCTTTCTTTATAGAATCAAACCATGCCTTACAAACATTGCAAGGAATTACCTTAGCCATCCTACTACCTGTACTCCTATATGCATCGCCCATATTGATAAATGTAAATGCCACATTTCAATCCAAATTAACCTCTTGCCATAACAAATTGCTATATTTGCTACTAACACATCTCATAGAAACCACCATTGCAAGCTCTAAAACATCCTAACTGGATTGAGTTACACAATCACCTAAAGTATTCCCAACTAGTAATAGTTTATAAACTATTACAACACCCAGACAAATGCCCAGCACTGAAAAATACATTACTCCCTTATATCTCCAGAAGGGACCTCTGTTTTACAAACAAACTCCTATTAATAGCATCCAAGTCATGTAACTCAGCAGTTAACTCACTCTATTCTTGTCATGTTTCCAAACTATGGAAAACTATCCCTGAAAAAAATTAAACTACTGGACAAACTAACAGACTTCAAAAACAACCTCAAACAACATGTCAATGAATCACTGCTCATGTTCAGCATGAGGCTGATAATTTCATGATTTCTGACTCCCCCTCCCCTTCAAACATTTACTACCACCTCCAGACATAACCATTTCTCCTATCACCACTATGTTTATTTGCCTAATTGTTTCAAGCAAAATAGTTTGTGTTAATTCAAGTAAAAAAAACATTTTACAAATGAAGTTTGTCAGTAGTAGACTGACTGTGTTACATTGTATTAGTGCATGCTTAGTGGAGCTTTTCTCCACAGGCCTCCGCTGAAAAGGGCTCTACCCAGTCAGACTATCCTGGTCAAGAAAGATAGATAAATAAATATATGGCACTAGCATGAATATCCTACTCATGGAATTTCCAACTTGCGTCTGCATTTACGTCAGATACACAGAACCAGAATTATGCCATGATGTGATGATATTGCACCCTTTGTTTATTTATGTATTTATCTTTCATTACTCAGGTTAGTTCCATTAGACTAGCCTCTTTTCAGAGAAAACTTGAGGTGGGATTTATAATTCTGGGGAAAATCTGGCCAGGTCACATGGGAACTTCTGCTTTTTTTCAGTGCTGTATGATGTTTTTTGACTGTTTAAATAAAGAACGCCTACTCTTTTTAAAAAGTGCTATGGAATCTTTTAAGTCCACCTGAGTTTCCACCAACTCAGGCAGATGGGACCTTAGTTTAACATTGGAATGGTGAAAAACTTAAGAGTGCAGCATACCCAATGCTGCCCTCCAGTGTCAGCAATTTGAAATTGACCCACTCATGGGGAGTAAGAATAGAACCCACAGCCTTGTAAGCTGCTACCACCAAAGATGAATGTGCGACCAGTAGAGTCACTGACACTAAGACACTAGTAGGTAGTCAACTGCAACCACAGCAGACACTGAGGTAATTTCATAACTTCATGTATAGTTGACATAGAGTCAGCCCAGCAAATTACTGAGAACAGGAAGTGAGCAAGAGGAAGCATATTTTCCTCACCTTCTGAAGAGATGGCCTTGATGGCCTTACATCACTGACCAGAGTAGTCATTCATAACAGAGGGAACAGGCATATTCACTGCCACTCATATTCCTTTGGTGGTTAAGGACAAATATAGTGAAGAGTTTATGTGGATGTCTTTGACCTCTTGGATGCGAATGGGTTACAAAGGATCATGGAGAATGAGGCTCCATCGTCTATAGATCTAACAGCAGCCCTAGCAGCATTAGGTAAAAACAAATCAAATGGGTTCATGGCAGAAAAAGATAACTGCATCTTGGGCTTTGTTTATTTGCTAGAAATAACTGCTGAGATATAGCTGCAGCAGACTGTACCCCTGTTACCTATTGTCTGAACATCCAGGAAGAGCATAAAATAAGGGGGTTGATGAGGATGAGGTATTGTCAAATGTTAAAACAGTGGACAGGTCAATGAGATGGGAGAACAGACAATGAGGTACCAGTTGAGGGCTGAAAATAGACTAGGTTCCATTGGCAGTGAAAGCAGGGATTGAAGAGATGAAAGCAGGGTTTACATTGTGGAGGATTGGACTCCATGGTTTAGTTTTAGCAGAAGGAAGATGAAACAGTTGACAAAGAATCGACTATGATTAGGATGGTGTAAAGGTTGAGCTTTAATCACAGCCCGTGGGTAGTAGAATAGGGTAGTCCAGATGTGTTTAAGGGATAGTCTGCTTTCATGCAACTCCATTTAGACAAAAACAAGTCAATCTCAGGTTAACTGAAAATATCTAAAGGATATGCTGATTAAAATTCTACATGAGCTGGTACCAGGTTTATTTAAAAATTTCCTGGGAAAGCTTCATAAAAATGAATCGCTCTCTTCATGCCCAGGAATTGCTTAACATCAGCAAGACAAGTTTATGCATTTTGACAACATCTGCAAAAAAAGATAAATTGTTTTACAACCTAAGATTAAACTTCTGATTTTGTGCCTGCATTTAGAAGTATGGTCCTGATAACGCAGATTCATGAGTGAGTGTGACCCATAGAAGGGCATCTGTGATTCTTAGGATCAAGCAACCTACTTGGCAGCTTATCAGAAGAGTATGGATGGAAGGGGTTGCCTTGTGGCAAACTAGGGTGTCAGTTGCATACCTGCTCACATTTGTGGGAGGGGCCCAGCATGATTCTGCACAGACTGGACGTTAGCAGTCAGTAAGTGACTAACACTGGGCAATAGTTTGGATGGAATGTGTAATTAAGTATATAATTTTACCAATAAAATTGATGTGATGTTGGAAATTAATCTGAGACATGAATGCTGCAATTAAAGGTCAGATGTCAGTGGAAGAGCAATGCATTAGAAAAAATACACACATTATCAAAGAAAGGAAGAAATTATTAGAGTTCTGACAACTGTTGTAAACCAGCACTGCAGCTTTGTAATGGCATATTTCAGTCACTTCACATTATAAAATGAAAAGCATTTTTCATACTTTCACTTACTTCTTCTTACTCTTAATTTTTTTGTTGTACCTCACTGTCCTTAGTAAAATAATCTGTATGATTTTTGACATTTGTTTCCCTCTGATACATTCTTTGATACTGTAGTACAATTTGTCTGTACCTGGTATTGCAAGGCCCATGGGATGCTCCTTAGCATCTATGAGCTTATCTCTACCTCTTACCACTGTACTTCAACCAAATGGCATAAACTAACATACTGAGTAAATAAAAAAGCTCTCTTCCTGTAATAAAGATGACTCTTGGCATTTCCCTTCTAATATAGATCCTGTTTTGTAACCCCTCTAAGAATGTTGTTTGTAGCTTTCTTACTACATTTTCCAATGTTGTCCATTTCTCGCTCATTGTTGCCTTGGCTACTTGTTCAGGAAACTTTCTGATTCTTCCCCTAGAGCATGACATTTTGATTTTTATTGTTGTAAGCAAGGGTGCCCATGTAAAAATAGTGGGTGTGTAATTCACACCACTTTTTTCCAGTCAGATCTTCTGCTGAAAATTGTTTTATCTCACATATTCATTTGCTGATTTCTGCAATTGTGTTATAGTATACTAATACACAATGATTGCACAGAACACACCAAAATAATCAGACCATTATGCCAGTGATATTATGTTTCTATAATCCTGAAAAGACTGTATCATATTACTTTTGTAATGAGATGTATTTAAAATTAGTCATTTCAGGACCTCACCCAGTGCTTGGAGTTTTACAACCTATCTACCACAAAATAAGACTGGTTCCTTGATGATGAGTGTGATAAATATAAGCTGTACACACAGCACTGCTTAATTCTGTGATGGTAAAGAAACATGTTGCTATAATTTAAATCTAATTTGGTTTCCTTCTTTAATTACCGATTCTTGATCTGTGCACGATGAAGCAAAGGTGGAAGGCAAGATGCTTAGCTAAGCATGTAATCTAATTTTGTGGTTTTCCATGATGACAAGTTAAACAAGATTTAACTAGCCATCTTGGAAGTCATGTAAAGAGATCAGAGCATAGCAATGCCTCTACCTACTTTATGTAAATCTGTCTTTTATGCAGCCTGTTATAACTGTAACTAGAGCAATATAGCAAAAACTCCAGTCCTGATACTTTAACTTCTTTATAAAATTCTAGAACATTAAGAGTCTCTTGTCAGACATTTTATTTAAAGTATTAACGAACATCAATATCTTTTAAAGTGTACAAAGAATCAAAATCAGTAAAATGTGGGAACACGTACTAAGATTTTTTTTTTTCATTTTTTAATGAGAATATAGGTGTATAAATTGTCAAATACTATACCTAAAGGGGAGAACTTAAAGTCACGAATGCCTTCAACTTATGAAACATTACTAAAATGATTTATAGAAGTACATGACTAGCTCACGTGGTACTTAATAGTACCAGGAGTTTTCAAATGCATCCGCTTACATTATAGTTAAAAGATCTTCCATTTCTATTTTTTATTTTTTTGCGTTTTAATATTGGTTATAGTCTAGTTTTTAGTGACAGTACTTTTGTCCTCAAAGTCATTGATTTATCTCATGATTTCTGATAGCTGGATGTATAATTACACTGTCAGATTTATTTATTTTTTCTGTTTCTCCTATTTTCTTTTCTTTTTGTTGTCTAATCATACCTCTCAACTTTCCAGATTTTCGCAGAATGTCCAGATTTTTGCCTCAAAAAATATGTGGCTTTCTTGATTTTTGTGGCAAATCAGTGCCTTTTGCGGTGAATGAAACACCACAAAGATGCAAGTCACCACTCTAATGATTAATGTTAATTAGCCTCTTCCACATTTAGACTTAACAGTTTGTTTGTGAGAGTGCAATCACTTTTACCAACATACTCTCTCTGCACAAAACGGAAAGTCCTCTTCAGCTATGGAGTCTAAAATCCTATTCTTGGAGGAAGACCCTGATAAGACCCAGCCTTCTTGAACTGCATTAAGAGTAGTTGTGCTTACGGCAATTAAGATACATCTACAATATTTCTTTTTGTAGCACAGTCACAAACATAAGCTGTCAAAAAAGACTGCAAAATCACGTGGTGACCATGACTAAACATGGAAAATATGTTAAAATTAGAAATTCTATCCCATGAAGCTGTCTATTCCTGTGAACACTTAAGTTTTGTTTGTGTATTTTGTCAATTTTACTTATATGTTTTGTCAGCTGGGCTGGAATTCATTTTTTGTGGAAGTGCAGAATTACTGCCTGGTAAAGTGACTTGCTCAGACTCACACAGTAGGCAAATGAAGATCGGAGGCTCAAACCAAGAAAAAGGAATGAGGTGTGATAGCAGCTTGAAGCCTAAATTTTCTGCTGCACTGAACTGCTACACAGAGTAAGAGTGAGGGGTATAATGTGGTTCCTTAACAGCACATCAATAAACCACTCCTTCATTCGGCACTATATATACTGGGCAATTATTTTCCTTTCATTTGATAGTTGCCTGGTTAATGTTTGATTCTGAAATGGATAATCACATCAGTTTTTGTAATGGCCAGCCATGTAGGCCTCAGACAGATTCCTTCACTTGAGGTTAGACACCTGACTAGAGAGTTGGCAAGTAGATTATTTTTTTCAGAGCCGCCTGCTGCCCATTAGATTTGTATATAGTTTGTCCTTGTATTACTGGGCTTTGACTTACATCACTATCTCCTAAACCACAAACAGTAGGACTTTTTCCTGCCAGAACAAGAAATCATTTGCTGCAACCTGCAGAATTGTGTACAGGCAGTGTGGGAGTCAGCACTAAACTTCCTAAAGCTTGTCATATATGTATATATTTTAAAATCAGTTTCATTCTGTAAAATTTGAACAAAGAATACACTATCACTTATGACTGCCCACCGCCACACACACACACACACACACACACACACACACACACACACACACACACACACGTGTTGGCGAGCACAGTAAGATCTTGTTGTCACAATACTGAAAGAGAGTCCTTTCTTTTTAAGAGAATTAACATATGACAAAACTCATTGCTTTGCTTAATTTCTGCACAAATGACAAATTGAGCAACTCTTTTCCCCCATGTTTTCCTGCAGAAAACTCTTGCTCTGTCGGCATGTCACTGATGTAGCTTCACGTCTCTTAGGAAAAGTTAATAAGTGATTACGTCAGCTCCTTTGCATACAGGGATAAAAGCCCTAACTGTAGCTCAGATGCCCTGTGATCAGCTAGTGACCAGAGTACTAACTATAGAAGCTGGCAGGGGAGGGTAGCAGTAATGGGCAGATGCTGTCTCAGCCTTTGTGTGGAGGGAGGTGCACACAACAGACAACTGCTGTGCTGACACCATGCAAGGGCTGGACAAGATGCAGCCTGCACTTTGGCTGAGGCATGTGTACCCAGCAAGGTCTACAGTTATCAGTAGCCACAGTTAGACCCATGTACAGGAACATGCATGAGACGCATGACAAGGCATTATGGGATTCCAGATTGCATGGGGTAGTGGGGTGATAGTGTCAATCAGTAAACATCTTCTAATGCCTGTACCATTTGGTGTACCTAATCTGCTGTTTTCCAGATAAACTCTCCTGCCTACCAGTAGCTCATTTATTTTACTTTTATGCAGCATAAGACACCTTTCTTCTGTTTTCTGTATTCTTGAAATCAGCCACAGTATTTGACATGACCACTGTTTCTTATACTACCACTGCTTTTGATAGGATGGACACAAGATGCAACCACTAATACGGGGTTGATTTCACCATCTCACCTGATCATCTTCAAAACAGGATCCCCATAATCATAGTTTTAATTACAGCAGACAGTTGTAAACAGGTATGTCATGTTATGTTTCTACCTGATGTGGATATTCTGACTTACAAGTTAAGTCAGTGTAGGGTGGTCTACTTAAGACTGGAGAAGAAGGAAGGTCAGTTATTTTATCTTGGTTAAAGCTTGTTCAGTATATGTTGTCTGCCTTGATTTGATGACTTTAAAAGAATGACAGTAGCTTAAGTTCAGATGTCAGGTCGGACATTTCATGTGGTTGTTGTTATGAAGTGGTGGCCATTTGCACTACTGTCTATAGTCATTACTGCCAAAGGCATTATTTCACGTTTCCAGCTTGTTTAATTAAATGTCATATAAAAGGGCATTAAGGGAATTATCAGTGTCACAAGTGTATTATCAACTGTTCACACGCCACACTGCTGGTACCCTGGAATCAGGCCTGAAGTAATAGTGAACATGTATTCTACTTAGTGGTACAAAATTGCTTTTAGGGTAACTATTGCAGTCTGGTATCCTGATATGTAAATGTGAGGACAGCATGGGGCCTCAGTAGTTAAAACATCTGGGGCTTAGTCCTGACACCCGATTACCATCACTGTTTACTTTGTATGCCTTTTCTATGTCTCCATGTCTTTCTCTGGGTATTCGGGTTTTCTCTTACCTCCCAAAAATATACTTCCATAAACTGTCTATATTTGGTGAATTTGTTTTTGCCTTACAGTTTTGCCAATAGTTGTCCAAGCATAGAGTTAGTATATGTAAGTTGAGGAGGTTATGGGAGGTAAGGTCACACATCATGGAGTTAGTATATGTAAGTTGAGGAAGTTATAGGAGGTAAGGCCACACATCATGGAGTTAGTATCTGTAAGTTGAGGAGATTATGGGATGTTAGGTCACCCATGCAAAAACTTGTTTCTGTGTTCATCTTTCTCTTTATTATGTAGATGAATGCTTATTTTTTGTTAGCAATGAGAATGACTGCGCATGCAGCTTCAGTGTGGCACCATTTCACTGTGTGATCTTTTACCTTTTTATCATGTTTGTGCTTTAGTGGAGTTAGTAATCATGATTAGGGAGGAGGTGTGAGGGTACAGCCCCCTGCACAAGTGCTTGCTTTTGTTTCCTGAGCCAAATGGTCTTGTGGTCTCAGGCGTATTTTTTTATTAGATTCACTGCTACATGACCTGTGGTTTATGTTGTTAATTAGTTTTGATTTTCTGTGTGAGTGTGCATGTGTGTATCTCTCTTGCTATATAATATATATATATATATATAGATACAGATAGATAGATATTATATATATGAATGTATAATCCATTATATCTGATTGAGTGGCATCCCACCAGGAATGATTCTCTGCCTTATGCCTATTGTTTGCAGAAGTAAACTTCAGCTACCCTTTTGACCAATATTTGGATTTATGAGTATTTGTCACATGCTATATACCTCTGCCCTAAGTTATAGCTATGAAATGTAATCGGATTACTTAATTTAGCTAGTTAACAAACAGCTAAATAAAAGGCCGCAGTGGTGCAGCGGTTAGCGTTGTCACCACACAAGAGGTTCTCCCGCTCGATTCTCGGCTGGAGCACCTTCTGTGTGGAGTCTGCATGTCCTCCCCATGGTCAAGTGATGTTAAAGCCATGCAGGTAGGTACGTGCATGAATGGGTGTGTCTTCTTTGAAGGTTGTGCGTCAGGCTGGCAATTCGGCACTGTAAAAATCCATTGCCAATCATTAGGAGACTGGAGTTCTTCTGTGGCGACCCCTAACTGGGAAAAGCTGAAAGAAGAACAAACAGCTACATAAAACTTAAATGCTGAGTTGATCAGTAATACACACACATTATAAACAGTATCCAGTTGCATTTTCCTGATTACTTCTTACTTCTCCAAAGGAGTAGCTGAATACTCAGACAACCAAACAGACAATGTGCACTGATAGCTCATTAGATGTATAAACACATCTGCAGTTATTTTAACTTCTCTGTGTCCACAGTCAGTAATGTTTACATATTAAAGTGACAAAGAGAGGTTTGGGGAATCCTATGTTCAGTGAAGCATTATTGTTGTAAACATATAAGGTATTATTTTTTTCCTTTTGTTGACTTCAATAGTCCATATAGGCCTATCACCTATTCAAGGGAGACCCAGTGATGTTCTTTTCTTCTTCCAGTATAATCAGAACAACTTAGATGAAGTAATCATATCAACAAAAAAAAAGCTCATTGGCTTTGGTTTGGCAAGTGCCAAGATGCTAGCAAAACACCGAGCAGTTATAAAAGTTTTGTAGGGGTAGTCATTTTTTTAAATTAAGTTTACATCTGGCATCATTGTTTTTTCCGCTTCTGTGCCCTAGATGAGGTTTTATTATAAAATAAACAATTTGCCCTAGATGAGATTTTATTATAAGATAAACAAATTTAAAAATTTATACATGGTTGATTGACAAAGAGGATCATTTAAGTGAAAAAAAAAAAAAAAACGGGCAAGAATGACATCTGAAACCAACCTTGGTTATTCATTGTTTTAAACAAAACAGTCGTACAACATAGGGATAAATCTACTCGCAACACACTCACATTTCCAGTTGCTCTGCATGGATTACAGCATTTCATTTTATAAAGCACTGTATTGCTTTCAGTCAGAAAGAAAAAAAGGGATGGGATGATGAATGGCAATTACATTCTCGCCTGCTGACTGGTTGCTGGCCTGGTTTTTAGAGAGAAGTTATCAGTCATAACATTCCAGGATTCTAATTTAGTAAGGTTGTCAGGGAAATATAGCATGGCCTGCCTTGGTCAATAAGAATTACTTTTGCTAAATATTTCAGCTACAAAAAGAATGGTACAACAGCATGTGGTCTAAAAAGAAATCTGAATAATTGAGATTCATAGCATGTTAAAAGTTTAAACCATGTCTCTGTCTCATTTTTTAATGTATGGTTTCAGTGTGAATTTTATTCTTCCATTTTCTGCCCCTAAATATCACAAAGTGACTAAACAATATACTTGCTTAAAAATGTGCATAGCTTCCCTCCTGAAAACAAGGAATATGGATGACTACTTTAATAGCGGCATGTGCTTCACCTTCCCAAAGCAGCAAGATGCACTTAGGAATGTGTATTGTTCAAGGTTATGTCGAGGAGATAACAGGAAAGAAAGATAAGAGTCTGCTGCAACTGCCCTCTCTAAGGAGAAATTTTACCAGTTTGTCACAATTCCAGAGCACTGCTGGAAACTCTAAGGGTAGATTAGGACTCATAGTGGGAAGAAAGGGTGTGCAGTAGTAGCAGAATAACTTGGGTCTAAAATCAGGCCCTGGTGGGTGACAGACATTAACAGTAAGAGAAAACAAACATGAATGCAAATGTGTGATTTTTTTCCACTCTTTATGGGTAATAAAAGATAATACAAATATCACTACTTTTACAATGCCATGTATTGTTACTCTGTTAACAGCACCTAGGCAGAATGGTCTTGTACATTTTTTCTGTTTCTTTAATTTGTGGTATAATTGCCACCTATTGAAAATTTCTGCACTTTGCTCTGATTCCTTTCTCTGTGACAATTCTCATGGCTTGCTTCTTCAAGAGAGTTTACCCTTTTCTGTGTAGCTACTGCAACACCTAGTAACAGCAATAAAGTCAATAATCATGGAGGTGGAAAACCAGGAATGAAACTGAGCTGGCTTGGTTGACGCTGTTACACTTGTGTGTTCCCTGCATATGGACAATGTGAGTTTCTGTTAGTACCGGTCTGTTTTTCATACTGGCAGCTGAGAGTAAATGCTTTCAAATTCATCACTCAGGCTGAAGAAGGTGTATGCAGATATACTCAGGATGGGAACAGGGCTGCATGGCTTGCTAAACATCTTCAGTAGTACTTCTGAATTTTCAAGATTCCAATGTAGAATCAGCAGTCACTACTTCCCAGTGATGAAAGGCAAGCTATTTAATTAGATCCGATTTCTAATGGGTGTTATCCAGATAGCAAAGATCATGTAAGTTTGCAAAATTATATCCAGTGCAATGTGTTCCTTGGTTTGAAAAATGTGCCTGTACAGTACTTGGCAACAGTTTCACCATGTGTGACTTGTGGTTTAGAAACATTTAGAACATTTACCACACTTTGAACTATGGCATACTTGTCATATGTTTGCTAAATACATTAAACTTTTCATAGAAACCTGAAAATGGTTGTAGTTGTCAACTTGTCTCCTATGTACTTCATTATGCAGTTATCTGTACTTCATAAATTATGGTGATGTTAACAATCTTTCACTTAAGTACTGGTCTAGGATATTGCTTGCCATTCCAGTACAAAATTGCTGTTTATTTCCGACTGTTCATTATCCATAGCAGCTTTGTAAGCTCAATATATAATAAACTGTGGTTTTAAATAGCTACCCACTGATTTGCATTTTGGCATTAAAGGTAATGAATATTAAAGTGGTTCAATTTACAGAAAACAAATATTCATCATAATAGTAAAAAGTATTTGTATGTTTCACTGAGTCTTTCTTTTCTGTAGCTCTTTTGCTGACATCTCAGCCCTGCCTGCACTTCACATGGCTTGGTCTAGCCTTCAGGTTCCATGTTTCAGTAGTGTGATCCTCTGCCATGTCATGACCAGGAGGGGCCTAGCCTTCCAGGGAAAAAAATAGCCTTCTTTCTGTCCATTTTGTGTTACCACTGCACCAAGGTCTGGAGCTGGCAACAGGCAGTCCTTTCATAATTAGTCACTGATGTTTTTTTTTTTTTCTGTTTATAAGCTTATTTTCCATTGGGGCTCAGTCTGCAAGGAATCTGTGTATGTGCACACTTACGTCTGTCCTTTGTAAGTTGAAGCCATGCTGTTTTTGTCCCTGGGTTTCACCAGAAAGTGACTCAATAGTGGACAATCCCATTTCCCTGAAACTGATGTAATGTAACTCGCTATCAGCAACGCCAGACTCCAAGGTACTTAAGCTCCTCCTCTTAAGCCAACTGTTCCACCTATATCTGAAGACAACAATCCAGTTCTTCCCAGGAGAACACTGTAGTTTTAGATTTGAAGGTAATGATTCTCATATCAGCTGTTTCATATGTGTGAGTAGCCAACCAAAAGATGGTGGTAGTAACTGTAGTGCTGCAGCCTGTCTACTGAAACTGCTCTGCCAGTTATTGCCCAGCTTCATAGAAAAATCAAGCTGCCTTGCAGACTGCGTCCAACAAAATGTGCTTCTTTATCACATAACATCCTAGATCTGAACATTATTGCTCAGTTCTCAAAAAAGGCAAATTGGTTTGCCACCAGACATTAGGCTGAGCTCCTATTCAATTCCCTCCTCTTCAGACTTAATAACCCAACCACTTGTTCTACCTTGCAGAAAGATTCATGATAAGGAAAAAAACCTATATCTTAATATCCCAACCAAACCATGGCCCTGTGCAACTGAAGAATAGCTAAAGTGGGGAGAAAGAGGCAAGTAAAAGAAGACTTTTACATCTATGTTTGTGATTATACTACATAATATAGTTATACTTTTAATCTTAATTTACTGTTGTTACTTTGTATATAACACAGGCTTGTTGTTACTATCTACTTAGGCTGAGGCTGGAAATGGTTAGAACTGCTCAGTGTTCCACCCCAGTAATTAAAATTAAATTATTAAGTAACTAAATAGATGAACACATAATTAAAGCCCCTGGCAATTATGAAACATTTGTGTCATTTTACAAGGTAGGTGTGTGTGTGTGTGTGTGTTTGTCTGTGTGTGTGTGTGTGTGTGTGTGTGTGTGTGTGTGTGTGTGTGTGTGTGTGTGTGTGTGTGTGTGTGTGTGTGTGGCTGTGCCTTCTTTGAAGGTTGGGTGCCGGGCTGGCAACTCGATACAATAAAAAAATCACTGCCAGTCATTAGCGGAACAGATTTACGCTTTGGTGACCACTAGCAGTGACAAGTGGAGTACCACAGGGTTCTGTCCTGGGACCTCTCCTGTTTGGTATCTACTTTTCTGAAGTACAGGCTAACACAGAAGGCCTCTGGCTAACAAAGTTCACAGATTACTGCAAACTAGGAGACATAGTCAACTCCCCAAATGATGTGGACATCCTACAGATGGGCCTCGCTGAGACAGATACCTGGTGTCAGAGCCATGGCCTCAAGCTCAATGCCAAAAAGTGCAGTGTCATCCCCTTTGGTGAAAACTCTGTACCCATGAACTACCACATAGGCAGCAATCTACTTAACACCGAATGCGTGATAAGAGACCTTGGGACCCAGGTGGACAGTAGTCTCTCCTTTGATAGTCACATCACCACAGTAGTCAGGAAGTCCTTCTACGTGACATACCTCATCATAAACAGGTTCTCATCCAGGAAAAAAGAGGTCATTGATTCCCTCTACACGACACTCATTAGACCCATTATAGAGTACAATGCCTCTTTTGGAATGTACCTCACAAGACATCTGCAGCAGATGGAAAGGCCACAGAAGTACCTCACAAAGAGGATTACTGGCCTCAAACAAATGCCCTGCACTGACCACCTCAAAAAACTACAGCTTTACTCCGTAGCATATCACCTACTCCGAGGTGATCTCTGCCTAACATATAAAGCTATGTCAAACCCAGAGCTGTTGGACATGCTACACCTAAAGAAATCCCAATCCCACCGAGCTACATGCTCTAGGGACCTAAACCTTGTCACCACAATAAACAGGACATGCTGGAGGGATAGATTCCTGTCCCAGAGACTTCCCATACTCTGGAACAGGCTACCCATCTATGTCAAACAAAGTTCTTCATTAGCACTCTTCAAGAAAAATCTTGATGAGTGGATGGGAAATAGGAAATACACCCCGGGGATCACTTCTGTGTCTCTGCTCAACAGTGACACAGGAAAATAACTTTCTTGGGTGGCGTAAGCCAGGTAAGCCTGTTGGCTAGGCTTACATAGGCCCTTGGGCCAATAGCCTAGTACCTACCTATGAACCTATGAACCTATAAAAGCCAAAAGACAGAATGTTTAACTTTATTATTTGTAGGTATAACGATACCCAGATAACCTGAACTTAAAAAACAAAAATCAGCATCCAGGGAAATTATCTAGTAGTCAAAACTACAAATAAAAAAATAAACTAGTTTGTCTAGTAAAACACTTTAATAAAATGTTGCTATTAGAAATGGTCAGGTATTACAGGAGTACCTTCATTCTTCATAACTGAGTGACTTGGTATTTTTGAAAACAATTCAATAATTGCAATTACAATTAAATAAATAAATAAGGTAATTTAGTGCAATATTTAATAAAATGTAATGGTTAGATGATCAGTTATAATTGGAGTAGCTTAATTCATTAGCTAACAGGGTGAATAAGCATATTTTAGAAAACTCCTCAAAATGCCAATTATCCTGAATCAACTGCTGCAAGGAGGTTTTTCCTTCTTACCCGGGAAGCCCAGCTGTTTTACTTCAATTACAACAGCATGGATTGCAGCACATGCATTTCTGACTTTTGCATGTATGTATGTTAAATATGAGGGAAGTGAACAAGCTACAGGGACATCTAATATAGAATACAACTCAATGTGAGTATTTTACTAAGGATTTGTAAAAAGAAATAATAAACTATTTGAGAAAAAAAAATGATAGAACATAACAGATACTCAGTGTCCCAAGCCTGGAATAAACTTCCTTCTAATCTTAGAAATATCACACACTTTAATGGTTTCAAAAAAGAGCTAAATAGCTTCCTGTCAAACTCATGATCCTGCCCCTGCCAGGACTCTTCATAAATCCCTCCCTCACCTCTCTCTATCACTCAGGCACCTTTTTTCTTTCTTTAGCTCTCATCTTACTTAATTCTATTTCACTCTATTTGGAATCATATTTGCTGCGGTAGCATTGTCGCCTCACAGTAAGACGCTGTCCGGTTCGATTCTCAGCTAGAGCTGTGTGGAGACATGCATGAATGGGCGTACCTTCGTTGAAGGTTGTGCATTAGGGCTGGTAACTTGGCACATAAAAATCAACTACCAATCATTAGCGGAACGGAGTTCTGCTATGGTGACCCCTAACCGGGAAAAGCCGAAAGACACAACAAGACGCAACAACATTTAACTGCAGAACA
The DNA here is from genome assembly GCF_019279795.1 of Protopterus annectens. Lineage (NCBI taxonomy): Eukaryota > Metazoa > Chordata > Ceratodontiformes > Protopteridae > Protopterus > Protopterus annectens. Next base: position 6,765,036 of record NC_056742.1, read on the forward strand.
CCTACTGTTCATTTTGCAGCTACTGTCTACATCTTCACTTTTACAGCTCCATGATATGTAAGAGCATCTGTATATAATTATTTTTTGTATTTAATTTTCTATGTAACATCACTTATATATAATTGTATTATTTGTTCTCAAGTCTCTACGTAATTATCTGTCTCCTTGGTGTGACTACACATTTCTATTCTATTGTTAATTTCAAAAGCATGTTCAGAATTTATGGTGTGTGTGTGTGTGTGTGTGTGTGTGTGTGTGTGTGTGTGTGTGTGTGTGTGTGTGTGTGTGTGTGTTATATTATACTGGAGCTTTTCTCCTTGGGTCTTCACTGAAAGTGGGCCTCTGGATTAGTTGGACTAACCCGGTTAACAAATGTCAAATAAATAAATAAAAAAATAAAGATGTATTTAACAAATGACCACTTTAATGGCTTATGTGTTCAGTATAGATCTAATCCAGAATAAATCAGTTTTGCTACTATCTTACTGGCACCCAGAGCTATAACTGGTTCAACTGGTGCCCTTGGCAGTCCCCTAGTAGACAAAGTGGCTGCTTAACTGATTAATGATTTTGCTTGAAGTCCAATCAGCACTCTTGCTGAATAACAATGACTGCATCAATGACTTGTAGGGACCAACCAGTACATTTTCTATTTTGAAGATAATGTCTGTTGCAGTTTGTACCCAGAGTAGCTTCTGTTGTTATCCCACCCCCCATTATAGATATGCTGACACCATTCTGTACATTACGGCAGGATACACATAGTATTTGAAGTGCTGATGCACAGAAAAATACCCCTCCTTTAATCACCCTGTTACTGACCATATACAAATAGCTGCTGCTGGTGTTAAAACTGTGGTGCCCATTTGACATTTCAAAAATAAAAAAAAATTAAAAATGAGTCAACTGTAGTAAAAAAAAAAAAAGAAAAGAAAACAATAAAGGAGTACTTCTGCAGATCCAGGAACTGTCTTGTTTCTGAAAATTATGGACTGCATCCCTTCCTATATACTGTGGCTTCTTCTTCAAGGTAATCTCTTCACATATCCCCTGCACAATCTTTTGTGCCCATATTTTATCCATTCTGTCTCTTTTTGTCCCTAGTAAGAAGGGTTCCATCCTCTCTTTTGCATGCAGTCATATACCTTCCCCATCGATTCCATAGAACCTTCTATTGTTTTGTTTTTTTTCCCCCTCTATATTTTTTTCCAATGCCCTAATGTTCATCTCTTTGTATAGCCTCCTGAACTATTTACAGTACTCAAAGTGTTTCCTAACTATGGGCTGATACAGTATGATCAGAATTACTTTGCTACTACTCCCTCACACTTTACGTAGTCATCTAATCTTGCTAGAATTAATACCCAGGATCTTTCTGCTTGTCTTTTGCCATACATTTGTCTCCACTAGTTGTTAATTAACACCAGAGATGTTACAGGCTAAGTGCAATAATTTGCATTTGTCTACATAATACATCAGTTGCCACCTTTCAGTCCATGTTTTCAGTTATTCCAATTTTTTTCCCAGACTTTTCCCATATCCATCTTAGCTCACCTATGTTTCATTAGCAAACAAACTGAACCCATTATATTTTCTTAAAGATGTGCCTGAAGAACACACCATAGAGTACTGAACCCTGAACTGATTCATTTTCCTTAGCCATAACATTGTTCCACATTCAGGGTCCTTCCACCAATGCCTGCAGTATTCTTACCACCCATCTGTGCACAGCCTGACTCAAAGACCTTAGTGAGTACTAATACACCATGTCTAGTGGTAACATCCAATCAAATTTTCCTTAATCATTAAATGGAATTCATTGCAACTGATGATTAATTTTAGCCACAAACCCTTTTTTGGCCATTGTCTTGGAGATTGTTGTCCTCGAAGAAAGTAGCCAGACCTTCCCTTGAAAGTCTATCCATGGCTTCCCAGTTACTGCTGTTAGTTTATGAAGCCTGTTCCACATTGGATTTATCTTGTTCAAGCTTTTGTATCCATCTTC
>NC_056742.1:6772040-6834540 GCF_019279795.1 Protopterus annectens
GTTAGAATACATAGGAATATTATTTGGGGAAAGGGTTACCCCAGATATTTAATTGATGATGTCACTCAATATGTACTAAGAGAATGGGGGAAAATACAAACCACTTCTTGGTATTGGGTTGGAGAAATACAGGGGCGAACATGAGAATGAGAAGGAACATTCATACCATAGGGATTGTGTTGTGGAGTGCAGTCCATACGCGGAGGAGATAAAGAAAATAATGAGACAAAACTGGAACATTCTAAGGAGTGATAACTTGGTTTACAGTAAAGTGGGTACAGGGCCTATGTATGTTTACAAGACTGGGTGTAACCTTAAGAATAGGCTTGAGAGAATGAAAAGCAATACAAAGGGTAACATTGGAGACGGGTACACCAAAAAATGTTGGCAATGTCAGCAGTGTAAGGAGATTATAGAAAAGAAATTAATGACATTAGGGAACACCAAGCACACTAGAGCAAGGTTTAAGAAAGGGAGCTGTTTATCTCATCATGTCATATACTTGGCTATGTCCGAGTTATTATGTCGGGAAGACGGATAGACAATTGAGGAACAGGATATATGATCACACCTACTGCATAAGGAAAAATGACAAAAACAATGCTTTGTGTAGACACATACTTAAATATGATGCAAGCCACATGTTTAAATTTGGGATTTTAGAACAGGTAAAGGTAGACTTAAGGGGAGGAAATGTTAAGGTCAATTTAGCAGAAAAAGAGGTCAAATGGCAACTCAGGCTAAATCCATCCGAAGAACCTGAGTTGAATGACCATATTCCCACTAAACCAATCTTGGATGCAAGGATATGAATGACATGTTGCAGTAGGTATATGTACACAAGGATATGAATGACATGTTGTAGTGGGTATATGTACACAAGGATATGAATGACATGTTGCAGTAGAGTATAAGTACACACAGAATAAAGTTAGAAACAAGTGAATAGAAAAAAATAAAAAATGAAAGCTGGTGCAACAATAAAGGAGGCAACATGTCAGTTTATAATGTCCAAATAACTAAAGTGCAATATTGAGTGTTAAAGATGTATATATATTTTTCAATATAGCATAAATGTGTATTAATATGTAATATATATGTTTTCTTTCTTTTCTTTTCACAAATGTGTTCTTATACTACACAACAAAAGTGCAATATTGTGTTCTAAAGGAGTACATATATTTTTTTAACATTGCACAAATTATTTAAAAATGTAGAAATGTGTTTTTATACCAAAATGTGATATACTTATACACATATGATTGTTTTATAGGTATATTTAGAAACTGTATCATAACAGGGTGTAATGGGCGGCCACAGCAAGAGGTCCTGTGGTTCAATCCTTGGCTGGGGTGCCTTTTGTGTGGTGTCTGCATGTCCTCCCTGTGATCGGGGGGTTCCTCTGGGTGCTCTGGTTTCCTCCCACATCCCAGAGACATGCTGTAGGTGGATTGGACACTCTAAATTGGCCCTAGGTGTGAATGTGTGTGTGTTTGTGTGTGTGTGCCTTTTGTGGAAGGTTGAGCTGGCAACTCAACACTGTAAAACTCCACTGCCAATCATGAGCGGACAGGTGATCTGCTGTGGCGACCCCTAACTGGGAAAAAGCCAAAAGAAGAAGAAGAAGATGGTAACAGGGTGTAATATAAAACTGTGTAGGGTGAATGAGCAGAATTAATGAATATTTATAAGGTTACATTTTATTCATGAGATGGTTGATTGAGCATTCCCATTGGATCTTGAATTTTTTGAAAATGTATTATATAGGGGGGGGAGAAACACATATTTCATTGTTCTGATGACACCTGCAGTTAGCAGATGAAAGTGCTTAATCTGTGTGTAAAATAATGTTAACCGTCAGGGGTTTGTTTTTATTTGTTTTTTATTAAAAGTGATTTTTGAAAGTAAGCATTTGCAGTGAGCTACGGTCCTTCTTAGCGTATATTTGGTATATATTTTTAGTTATTTGGTCGCATATGCGCTTACAACTTGGTATTTCTTTGAAGAATTCTAGCCATCCAGGACAATGTCAGTTACCAAGTGTCCAATGGGATTATGCATGTAACAGTTTGTTAGACTATAGCTTTCCTCATGCTTTCTCTTTGTGTATATTTTTTTCTTTGAATGTCTACTTATTTGGTGTTTACCAGGAGTTTTAAACTCACTGATTTATTGTTTATTATTTTACTTATTTACATTCTATTAAGACTTAGTAAGTTGGGAGCACTGAATATATATATATATATATATATATATATATATATATATATATATATTTATATATATATATATATATATATATATATATATATATATATATATAAGGAGTCAGAGCCATAAGTGAGATAGAGAGGATGAGCTGGAGAAGTAGGAAGGCTAGGAATATTGGGACATTGCCAATGGGAGATTAGGTGCTGTTTCAATGATTTCTTGAAGTGTTCAGGGTTGCTAGTGATTCTAATTGATGGAGGGAGAGCATTCCATAGTTTGGCAATGGCAAATTGGTAGTGAGTTTAACCAGTGGAAAGGTTAGGTTTTGCTACATTAAGGAGCATTTGATTGACTGATTACAGAGGTCTATTTGGATGATACATGGTGAGCAGAGAGGAGAGGACAGGACAGCTAGAAGACTTGTAGATTAACTTATGAGCTGTGGTTAGTTGCAGATATGTAGATGCTGGAGAAGATCTAGCCACTTTAAATGTTGGAGTAATACACAGTTGTGGGAGGAGTGTTTGACAGTGATTACAAATTTTGTGATTTTATTGTAGCATGAGTCCAGTATGCATTTAAGAGAGGATTGTATGTTAGTAAGGAAAGGTGCACCACAGATCAAGGATGGAAGTAGAAAAGAAGAGGCAAGGGATAGTCTTGCTGCATAGGTGAGGAAGTGTTTATGCCTGTAAAGGATGCTTAATTTCTTTTTTTTTTAAAACAGCTTTATTGAAAACATTATTGTAATGAACAAATATTTTGAAAAAGATTGAACAAAATTTTTTTGAGTACAATATTTAAAAATAGAAAACATTAATATAATAATTATAATAACATATAACTATATACAATGATGCTCACTATATATCAAATAACAAAATCAGTTATATTAATATTTTTGTAGAAAAAATATAAGGGAAAAGATATAGAAGATAAAGAAAAAAGAAGAAGAATGGAAAGATTACTGCAGTAATCATTAATCTAGTTCTTTAACTAATAGTTCATGTATATCTTTCCACTGATAATATAAATGTGTATTCCTTGTAGATTTGGATTTAATAGTCAACATTTCTAACTTAGATATTTCCAAGAGAAAAACCTTTAAATTATTTAAATTTAGGAATAGATGAAGACTTCCAGTTTTTTGTAATTATTTTCCTGGCAAAGGACAATATAGACCAGAGCAAAGAATATTTGCTTTTTTTATAAAGTCTGGAACTGGTGAGTTGAATAATATAAGTGACTTGGTGAGTAAAAAATTATCTGTAAATATTGCCTGTAAAAACATATTAACGTCTTCCCAATTTTTTTTAAATAATAGACAATCATAGAATATATGATTCCACTCAGCATTTATTTATGTGCTACATCTCCAGCAAACAATATCTTCTTTAGTTATCTTGCTCATTTTTTGTGGAGTGAGTAAGGATTTATGTAAGAATCTACATGAGGAGATTTTCCATTTAAGAGAAGTAGTTTTGCTGGCTGACTGAAGAAAATTAAAGTTGTCTTTCTTTGAAAGATTAAAATTATTGATTACAGAAAATAAATTCCAATAGCTATCTGAGTATACATCTAGATCTTGTTTATTTGCTCTATAAATATATGATATACTATTTTTAACTAAGAAATTATGCTGGGTAGATAAAATCAAATATTGAATAAGTTTGGGTATTAAATTCTTAGCAATTGAGGGAATTAAATCTAGTTTATCTAGAATATATTTTCTAAATTCTTGCAATTGTAACCAAGGTAGAGTATCAAAATTATATTCTTCTATAAGAGTGTTAATACATTTTACCTCATTTTTATTTATCATTTGATGCCAAAATATTAAATGTTTTTGTTTGAATAGTGACATTTTAGAATAATCTGTGGATAATAATATCCCTTGTGTATAGCCAATAGGAAAGATGAGAAACAACCAATTCTCAAACATTCTAAACCTAAATATATAGTTCTTAAAGGCCTTTAGAATTAAAACTGCATAAGAAGATTTAAATGTCTGAGTGGAATAATTGGAAAAGTAGTCCTTTAAACTCCATATAAAGGAATTATTTACTAGTTTTGATAGATGAGTATTAACTTTATTTTTACTATTCTGAGATAAATTAATTATAATCTCTTTCCATTTTTCTAAGTATTCTCCATTTATAAGATAGACAAGTGTCTTAATTACTGATGAGATTGAGTAAATTTCCAAATTTGGTAAAGATATGCATCCATTTTCTCAACTGTACATATGCTAAGATAATGCAATTCTAGGTTTTACTGGATGTCATAAAATGTTTTAATCAGTGTGTTAAATTATTGTATTAAAGAGTTTGTAAGGGGAATAAATATAGATTGTATTTTGTACAAAATTTTAGGAAGCAATATCATCTTTATAATGGAAAGTTTCTCCTCCATTGTGAATATAATTCTGTTCCATTTACTAATTAAACTCTCTATAGTTGATATACTTTTACTATAACTTATTTGTAAAATATCTTTAATATTAGTGGTTATAGTTATACCTAAATATGTTATTTGCTGGGATTGAGGTATATATTTTTTATATTCGTCTTGTACATTATAACTTTTTGAACCAATTAAAATAATTTGGGTTTTACTGTTAGTAAAAATAAGACTAGAATTGTTTTGAAATATATCCATGTTTTTGAACACCAAGAGTAATTAATACATCATCAGCAAACATTTGAATTTTTGATGTTTCATTGGAGTTTAGTCTATAACCTTGTATACTGCTATTACCTCTTATTAAGTTTGCCCAAGGTTCCATAACTAATATGAATAAAAGAGGAGATACAGGCAACCTTGTCTGGTTCCTTTTGCAATAGGTATATTGTACCAATTTTTGTATAGGCTTGACTTCCATTATATAATTGAGTGATAAGGTTAATAATACTATTAGAAAAATTCAACTCCTTCAATAAAATGAAAAGATAATCCCAATTAGCTGAGTCGAAAGCACAGTTGATATCTAAACTGATTAGAGTTAAATTATTTCTTCAGATGTCCACTGATTCAATTAAAGTTATTGTTCTTTTCATGGTATTGTAGAAAGTTCTACTGATTATGAAGACTGTTTGGTCCATGTCTACCAGAAAAGATAAAAAATGTTTAAGTCTGTCAGCATAAATAGACATAAACATTATAAAATCTGTATTTAACAATGAAATGGGCCTATATGAAGAACATTTTGTAGGGTTTTTATCAGGATTTATTATAAGAGAAATAAAGGTATATTTCCAAGAAGGGGTATACTGTTTTTATTTTGGGCTATATTGAATACTGTTTGTACTAAAGTTAAAGCTTTGGTAGGTAAAATTTGTAGATTTCAGAAATTATACCATCGTTACCTGGAACTTTATTTTGCTTAAGTTTAGTAATTTGTTCTTGTATATCTTTAAAAGATATTTGTTTATCTATTAGCTTTATTTGTGTACCTGATACTCTATTCTTTATGTTATTATTGATAAATGATTGAATATCTCTTGTATCATTAATTGTAGTATTGGATTGATTTATTTTTAAGAAAAATTCTCTACACTCTTTTAATATATTAGATAAACCCGAAACCATTTTTCTTTTTGTTGGAGAATATATTTCATTAATTTGATTTAACTTATTTAACCTTTTAGTTTTGTTAACTAGAATATTCATAGATGTAGGATTTATAGAAAAAAATTACAAGTTTATATTTCTCCAAATTAATCATAGTTTTATGATTTATTATTTCTAAATACTTGTTGTTCAATGTATTTATTTCACTTATTTTAGCTCTCTTATCCAAATTTCTTGAAACATCAAGTCTTAAACTATCTAGCTTTGATTGTATATCTTGGAGTTCTTTATCCCATGAGATGCTTTTCTTTTTATACCAATCAATAATTTTACCATATAGGTAAGCTTTTAGAGCATCCCAGATATATATTTCAGAAGTTCACTGTATGTTATTAAGTTCAATAAAATGTACTTCTATAGAGATAAAATTAGTGAAGTATTTTAGTTTAGTTATATACACAGGTATCCTTTTAATTAGAACATTAAATGGGGAATTTATTATAAAATCAAATGTTATGGAATTATGGTCTGAAAGAGGACATGAAATCACCTTTGAGTTTAATAGGGAATCAGTTAGTTTATTAGAAATAAACACCCTGTCTATTGTTGAATATGAATTATGTCTCTGTGAGTAGAATGTATAAAAACTATGATTTAACATCTGCAAAATTGTTACTATCCTTCAGCATATTTGAATCCAATAATTCATTTAATATTTTGGCTATTGCTGGAATTTTCCTTTTGCCATTAGTACTAGAATCTTTTATATCTGAGATACAATTAAACTCTCCATCAAGAATAATATTGCCCTTGGAAAACTGTACTATATAATCTGTATGTTGTTTTACTGTTGTAAGTCCAATGCCAGGAAGCCAATATATATTTATTAAAGTCAACATTTTGTTATTAAATTCTATAACAACTGAATATAACATCTGTTTATTATCTTTATATGTATCAATTATTTTAGGCATGGGTAATGTATTTTTATTTTATGTATGCTCAGAGCTAATCAAAAGTTTATAAGATTTGGTATCCAATTTTGTAATTTCTTCAGTTAATAGATGAGTTTCTTGGAGAAATATTAGCTGAGAGTTATTTATTCAAAGATCTTCTCTTGTTAGGATTATATAATCCATTAGTGTTTAATGATATACACTTTAATTATGCCATAAAATGTTTATATTTCTGAATATTACTTGTTGACAAGTTTTCCTTTTTTTTCATGTTTTAGAACACAATAGAAATTGACTATAAGGAATGCAATTATATGTTACATATGAACCACATAACACTTTTTCCCAATAAGATATGTTTATATCAAATTCAATTTTGTGAGACTTAGTGAACATCATAATAACTATTAACAGAAATTTACAATATTTACTAATAACATAAATACTCTCTAAAACCCTCCTGGAGTTGAAAACATATGTCACTCAAATTGACCATCTAACTAATAACAACACTCATCTCATCCCCGCCTAAATATCTGCTGTTGCATACTTTTGCATTATTAGGCAGTATATGTGACTAAAATAGAAATATTATGAAATAAAATTGTAATCATTCAAGAAACATACTAAAACATATCAAATGTGACTGTTTCATTTTGATTTTATGATGTTATATATTTTTAATATCACTTCAAGTCATCATAAATTATATATATAATAAAGCTGTACTGTGAAGATTCCCCTTTATGTAAATCAGATTGAGTTTAAAATATCATAAGGACCAACCATATGTTTTAAATATAAAATAAATGTCATAACAAAATCATGGATTTTTTTTAATCTGTTATTTAAGATAGCTAGAATGTAACATATATACAGCCATCCTACAGTGAACCAATACCAAAGTGTTTTCAGGATATTTTGTTTCCATTAACGTAAGCACATGGTCCTTCATTTTACATGAAATGTTTAAGTTGTATTCAAAGGTTACACATTCCCATCTGTATGGCCTTTAGACACTTCTAGCTTAAAAAAAAGTATAAATTACCAAATGTCTTCCTCCCACCAAAGTAAGAAGGGTTCTACTAAGATAGAAAACATAACTAATTCACTTGCAGTAAATTACTATAATGGTCCGTAAGCAAGCTATAACCTGAAGAACTTCTGATCCTTACTGTGAGACTCTGGTAAAGTCAGGATTTTTTGGACTATTCCTAAAACCAGGTATAAGGGAAAGTAAATATCTTGTCTATTCTTACATTCATGAATTTATTTCCTTGTCTACTAAGACACAGTTGCGTATGTTCATATGTATATTTTTCTGTAGTGACGAATATAAAGCACAGAAAGAGTTTCCTTTGATGACAGCTGGACCTGTGTTTTGACACCTGATAGCATAACATTATGAGCTGAAAAGAATAAACTTACTCTCACAAACTGACCATGTTAAACAAATTTACTTCTACAGTTCAAGCATATATATGATTTTGAAAGGGCTTTGATATAACAGAAAGAAATTTGTTATTTAAATGCTTTCTGAAAACATCTAAATGAGTGTCAAAAATGGTAGGTGTTCTTTAGCAATAGTCTAAGTGTGTAGTCAGTGTTGAGGAGGTAATTCAATCACATGGACATTCTACAAGCCTATAGTCCACCTCCCCCCATTTATTTGTCCATTGAGACAATAACTAGTAACACCACCACCCCATCTTCATATAACTCAGAGAAAGGACATAATAAATCCTGACTAATAGCTTTCTTTCTTTCCTCCTGTAGATGGCACTAGAGACCGACTATTCAGGCTATTATTTTGTGTTGTGAAGTTCCTCAGCACGGAGTTCGTATAGTATACGTCTCCATGGAAATGACACTCTTTTCTGTCTTTACATCTACCAACTGTAGTGCGATCACATCACAGATCAGTTTTTCAAGTCAAATCCACGAGGCTCAGGAGGGAAATCATAAGCAGCTTTTCGCTACCAAAGCAGTTGATTACCTCACAGCCACTCCGGGACAAAACAAAACACACAAAAAAAAATGGAAAGAGAGGACGAGAGCTGACATTCAATACAATAAGCATGACAAATTCCATCTCTCAAACCCAACAAACCACCAGATCACCACGGATGTATCAACCAACAGCAAACCCTCCACTTCTCTCCAACAAATACTAACAAAATTTAAAACTATTCTATAACCCGATAATCAAGGAATCTTTCTACCATTAACTACATAGAAACCATATATTTAACATCAAATTTATACAGTCCCAGTTTTAATCAACCACCCGAGTTCAAAACCAAGTCATATCAGTATACCAAAATGTATCAACACAAGCACCAATGAACCCCACTACCAGGACAACAACAAAAAAAATATTATTAACAAAGTAACATCACGGCAATATATCTATCAAAAGTCTCTCTTCAAATAGAGAGAAGGTAACAAAAATAATAAAGGACATTTCTACAGTACCAAAGACCCTTATTTTACCATCTTTAAGTCTCTGTACTTGTTTTAGTCCCCAGGATACCACAGAATTCATTCTCCAGTTATATGGAGCATCTATAATAACAATCAGCATATAAAGCTAGAGAAAAATAAATAAACTAAGTAGCATTTACTTGCTATATTTATCAAGCCACATCTAATAAAGTAAACTAGATTTACTAATAATAAACTATAAAATGTCATTGAAACAGCTATGTACCATTGAAAAAAAAAAGATTTAAACAATAAAAACTCACATGTGAACCATTTCCATCTCCCCTACTTCTGGGTTATGTAACAAATCTTGAATAAAAAAAGCCAGGGTAAAATGTTTTAATTAATCACTTATTCTTGAGCTTCTTATTATTTTCAGAGATCTTCCAGGAACTGTTGTCAGCATTTCTTTTAAGAATGACATTTGCCCAATCCATATCCTGTATTTTATCAAGCAGTTTTCTTGTTTTGATAAAAGTGATGGCAGTTTCTATGTCATCAAATATTTTTTGACCATCTTGAAGAAATATTTTTAATCTGGCCAGAAATAATAGGTGAGATTTTATTTGGGCTTTTTTAAGTTCTGTAAGCATTGGCAGGAAAAGTTTTCTTTTGACTATTACAGAAGATGAGTAATCATTATCAAAGCATATGTCATTTTCTTTATATTTAATAGGAGATTTAGCCCATGCAGTCTTTAGCACTATTTCCTTGTCATGTGATGATAGAAATTTCACTATAACAGATTTAGTAGAATTAGTTTTACCTTTTTTGTATGAAGCGAAGGGCCTGTGGGCTCTCTCTATCCCATATGAGAGAGCTTCAGGAAGCTGTAACACCTCAGGAAGCCAAGAAGTTAAGAATGTTTCCATATTACCTTCTTCGACATTATCAGGCAGTCCAAAAACCCTAATATTATTTCTTCCTGATCTGTTCTCTAGATCATCAACTTTTGTTTGTAAAAGGGTATTTTGTTTTAAGAGAAAGCCTATATTATACTCACCTTGTTGAATTCTAGTGTCCATATCATTCAGTGAAGTTTCTATTCCTGTAATCTGTCTCTTTTGTTGTTTGAGGTTTTCATGTAACATTTCCATTTGTTGGGAATTTTTTTTTTTAATTGTCCAGTTTTACATCCATTCTATCAATTTTTGTTGTCAATTCTTGAATATTAGATAATAGTGACTGAAGTTCCTTCTTAATAGTTGTTTCTTAGAGAGTAGTTTTGGAGAAGCTCATTCTGTAGCCTGGAGTCAAAATATTTTCTCTAGTACTTTTTGACAGGAAAAAATATAAAAATTATAGACATTTTATATACATCCTAGAGGATGATTAGTAGATTCCAAATATGTAAAAAAAATTAGGATAGATAAATTCAAAAAATCCTGTCATAGATATTCTGAGAAGGCAGACCAGAGATAAAGTGCTGTTACTCAGTGCTCATCTTAGCCATGCCCCCAAGGATGCTTAATTTCTGATGGGCTTTTTTATATTTATGTTAATATACTGGTCAAAAGTTAGGTTTTTGTCTATAATGATGCCTAGAAGTTTGGTATAAGGGACAATGTGAGTGTTGTTAAGTGAGTTAATATTATATTCATTTTTTGTTAGGGGTGTAGTTTTTTTGGGAGTGAATAAAATGAGTTTGTTTTTATTAGCATTTAGGGTAAATTGTTATTATACATCCAGGTTTCAGTGGAAGTGAAGGCATTTTGGGTGAGTGTAAGTAATTCTGAAGTAGACTTGACCATGCAGATGATGGTGGATTCATCTGCATATTAGATGACATTAGCATGGAATGTGCTGGTATGGAAATCATTAATGAAAATGCTGAAGAGCAGTGGACCTGGTATGGACCCTTGTGGGACTCCAGTATTGATGCTAAGTAAAGGAGAGAGAGACTGGTGCCATCTGGTTGCTTGTTGTCTATCTGTAAGGTAGTTGGAAAAACAGTTTAGGGTAGTGGGAGATATGCCTAAATTGGAGAGCTTGGACAGAAGAAACAGGTGGGAGACAGTATTGAAGGCCTTGGCAAGTGTCAACAAATAGTGAGAAGACAAGGTTTCCTGAGTCTAAAGAATGGTTGACTCTGTCCAAGAAGGATATAAGAGCGGTGCTGATGCTATGACTTGTTGCTATGTTGGGTTGGGGAAAATATGTGATGTAGTAGATAGTTAAGTAGTTGGCTATGGATACATTTTTCCAGAATTTTGGAGATGGGAGAGAGGATGGCAATTGGTCAGAAGTTGCATATATCATTATTGTTTCTACATTTGTAGTTTATTATTTCCAACTTGTTTTCAAAACTGGTGTGTGTGTGTGTGTGTGTGTGTGTGTGTGTGTGTGTGTGTATGAGTGGAGCTTTTCTCCCCAGGCTTCCACCTTTAAAAAAGCTATTTCTATCCATTCAGACTTTCACAGTAAACAAAAGCAGCCTTCTGGGCCAAAGTTGGTTTCTCAATCATGCCTTCCGTGAATAAGACTTGGAATAAACTCTCTTCCCATCCTTAATCTTTCACACCTTTATTCTACACATCCTCAATTCAACTATGCCAGCACTCAAAGATGAAACTAACTACTCTGTTCACAACTCCTTCAGTTTACCAGTCCTTCTCTATCATTAATTACAAATCACTTCTGTAACTTTGTCCTTCTTTCTTTTTTCTGCCACAGACATGCATGACTGTTACTGCATTTTGTATTTCTATTTTGATTTGCTATAATCAGTTATTATATATTACTAGATGCTGCACATTTTGTGCTATTTTTTATCTTCACAGGCCCTCCAGAAAATGGGATTAGCCAAGTAGGGCCAATCCAGTCAACAAAATGCAACTAAATAAATCAATAAATAAAATTCTCAGCATAGTAGAAAAGTGATAGTATGAATACCTGCAGATATATGTAGGTCTTTGTCCATTAATGCAGAAAAAAAATCAAATATTCAAAACCTGAGGTCATTTACAAATTTACAAGATGAATTTATATATTTGCAACCATGCTGGTAAATAACCTGAATAACTAAAGCAAATCTCTTGCTGTCTTCACTCTACAGTATCCAAAGCAGATGATATATTGTACTTTATATATTTTGTATATAATGTATACTGCCTTTGTTATTCTAGCTAAAAATTTATGATAAGATTGTATGTCTGTTTTTTTAAGTTGTTATCTCTCTGTGTATGCAGAAAATGTGATTGTATTTAAATTTCTTTTGTAAGTGGAGCTTTTCTCCCCGGGCGTCCACTGAAAATGGGCACTTTTTGGCCCAGTAGACCGTTCTGGTAAACACATGCAAATAAATAAATAAATAGAAAAATAGATTGACAGTTTAGCTTAGATAATAAATCAGCATGTCTTTTGAAGGTGAGAGAAAACCATAATACCAATAAAACACCCATGCAGGTACAGGAAGAATATTATCCACACAAGTAGGTAACATGGGTAGTCAGTGATAGTGAGGATCAAAACTCAGTCCCTTTATCCATGAGGAAAAATCTTGATTTGCATTTTCATTTTTTTTAAATCATTAATAGCCTACAATAAATAATAAAATTGAATTGTGTTTCAGTTGCCTTACAGAACCAAGAGAATACAACACTTTGCAAGTCCCATTGGCTACCAGTCAGATTTAGAATTATACAGTTTTCCTCCACACTAACTCTTATACCTCTCTCCCTAAACACTGCCTCCTATCTGATCAGAAATTAATCAGTTCAACAAGCCATGAATATTCCTAATTTAAAGCACAACAGGCCTTTTAGAACCTGATACAAAACACCTGATAGCAAACACCAACCACATTTAGAGGATTTAAAGAGTCAGGTTTCATTTAAAACTTGCTAAATGCACCCTGTTAAATTAATAAAGAATAATACATGTGTGGCGGCTGATCACCACTGTACACTCAAACAGAGCAATTACACATAATACTAAGGACAAAAAAAACCACAAACACCTAAGAGCTACCAACTGAAGTAAAACTTTCAAGATGAAGAAATACTAGAAGTGTACTTGATGTCCTAGACGATCAAAAAAATATTCACTTCCAGTGTTGCAGTGCCCAAGATGTATTGGAATCTATCACAAGGAAATATAAAAAAATCCAAATAAAAAGTCTTACTTCAAAGAATTACTAAATTAAAAGCAAAGTGTTATTTGTATTTGTAGAAAATAATACATTTACAAGATGTGCTATTTACAGAAAATAATACATCTACAACATATGTTTTCAAGTAATTTCTTCAAAAGAATCATGATTGCTTGAATCAGACAGATTTGAGCACTATGTTTTGAACATGGTGATTACACCAGAATTTGCTGTAGAATGTCTGTCATTGTTTTTCAGAGGATCATTACATGTTATGATAGAAGAATCTAATCATTGAAACTTAAATAATAGTTACTAAGTTACTAAGTGCCAATTTAACAATTTAAGTTCAAATATTAATGGAAAAATGTACAGGAACTCTGTTCATACTAGACAAGTAAAAGAACTTGGACTCTTTTCACTGTCATAACTGTTTTCCACAGTCAATGGTTATAAGTAGGCAATCTTATATCGCTTAAGATCTTTTGCTGTTTTGTGTTCTAGTTGTATAATAATATTTATATTACTTCTAAACTGTATTGCAAAACTTTATGGTGTACAAGTATAAATATCAGCATGTCTTAGGTATGTTTGTTTTGCTAAATTCATGGATCATGGCTAAAAAGTGTCAGTAGGTCAGCCCACCTACCCAGCAAACAAATGTGTAAATAAATAAATGGATTAAAGGGCAGAAAGTGTTATTCCTTTCAGAAATGTTTGCCAAAATTCATGACTAGGAGGAGAAACGTACTATGCATATCTGCATTAAATCAGTTAATGCTAATCATTTAAAGGAATGCACATTTGCAATCATGTGGAATATGGCCATGACAACTAGATTAAGTGCATGTACTCCATGTACTCCCTGTTATATAAACATGGAATGCATGGATAAATCTGTGCCCATGACCATTTATTAATGAGAAAACTTTATATGTTAATAAACATTTTACACTTTCTTTATCACTAATTGAGTGATTCAGCAAGTTAGGCATTTATGTTCCCATGTAGCTACTATCTTCACAACGCTTTTGGATGGTGAAGTTAGCTATTCTGGCATTCTATATTAACTGCATTTCTTTAGTGGGTCCTTTTTCTACACATACCAAGTGACTGTACTATCTCCAGGCTTCCCTTTGTTAGTATTTTGTGTTCCCCAGAACTGTAATTGCCCAACAAAAACTCATTTTCCTAAGAGAGAATCATCATTTATGGCTTAGCTCTTTCTGCTGGGCAGAAGAAGAACCCACAAACAAGTGCAGTGAAAGAAGACTGTCTTCATTGTGTAGTATTATTGTTTTTTTTTTTTTTTTTTTTTTTGTCCTGGTAACTTAACTGATCTTGAGACCCTTTTAAGCCAAGACCCAGGTGCAGAAGCACAAAATAATATATAGTTACAAAAGAGAACATATGAAAAAAAGAACTTTACATGACAGCAAATGAAATTACATCATTGTGCTAGAGATCTGAAGTTAAACAATTATATATCATATTAAACCAGTATGTAATGTAAGTCAGTGTGTAGATACATTAAATACATATGATGCAAGTTATACATCACAAAAGTTAACATGATTGTACATGCTTACATCATCGGTGAGAAACTTTTTCACAGAGGTAAAGTTCAGCTAAGAAAACAGCACATTCAAATATTTGGTATAGTGAATCATAATCTATCTATATACATATTTACATATATATATATATATATATATATATATATATATATATATATATATATATATATGGGTTACCTTCATTTGACTGAAAACTCATTTGACTGACACTCATCTGACTGAGACCAAATGACTGAAACTTCATTTCACTGACACTTCATTTGACTGACAGTTCATTTGACTGACAATTAGTACTGGCAGTGCCTAGAGCTCTGTAAGGCTACGCCACCCATACACCCCCTAACTATATATACTAACTCCAGGGTCACACTACAGTGGGGAAAAAGACATACTCCTTTTTCTTGCCTTACAGTGTTCTACACACTGCCAGTACTAATTGTCAATCAAATGAACTGCTAGTGAAATGAAGTTTCAGTCATTTGGTCTCAGTCAAATGAGTGTCAGTCAAATGAACTTTCAGTCAAATGATGGTTTGCTTGTTTGTGTCTTTCAGCTTTTCCCAGTTAGGGGTTGCCACAGCGGAACTCCGGTCCGCTAAAGATTGGCAGTAGATTTTTACGTACTGGCTTGCTGGGCCTAACGCACAACCTTCAATGAAAGAACACCCATTTACGCATGTCGCTACACAGAAGACACTCTAACTGAGAATCGAACGGGCAAAGTCTAACTGTGAGGCGACAATGCTACCGCAACACCACCACTGCAGTTTCAGTCAAATGATGGTAACCCTATAAATATATATATATATATATATATATATATATACCCTATATATATATATATATATATATATATATATATACATATATATATATATATATACCCTATAGATATATATATATATATATATATATATATATATATATATATACATACCCTATATATATATATATATATATATATATCCTATAAATATATATATATATATATATATATATATATATAGACACACACACACACACACACACATATATATATATATATATATATATATATATATATATATAGGTGCACTACACTTGATCAAATGGACACAATGCCAACACCTGTGCAGATAAATGGTCAACAGGTGTGAGAGATTGACAATGTCTGGATAGGGAAATATTCCCTCTCACTGGGGAATGTGCAATCTCAGAGTTAGTAGAAATAATTAGCAGGGAATCTAGGTGGCTTCACCACCTGCAAATACACTTGTGTTAGTTTAGTCTACTCTGGAGTAATCCCCAGAGCATGAGTAGAATGTGTCAATATTTTTATATTGACATTTTGACATTGATCTTGTGGGTGTTGGCATTGTGTCTGTTCGATCAGGTATAGGTCGCCCATATATATATATATATACATATAAACATCTTTAGAGGAGAATTAAATCTTGTCTTCAGAAAAAAGGCTAACTGTATTTTGAGGAGACAGATCCTATTTTTAGTTACCCATTGTCCTGTATACAGATGCATGTATATGCATCCGACTGATTGTTTTATCAACCCTTTTGTAAATTGTGAGCATTATGTCAAGTTCCTGAGCTCAGATGGAAGGAGGTTCCATTTTAATAGACTATTCTCCTGAAGCTCTTTTCACCTTTAGACAGTACTGACTGAATGAGTTTTCTCCCATAATCCCAAAGCTCATGGAGTGCATTGTGTAGTCAGACTGGTATGCAATGCAAGCATGGCCATGTGCACTTCACAATCACCATGTTGCAGCAATGTGGGCATCTCACTGCTTTAATTTTTTTCTCAACTAGGGTCTGTCTTTTCGACACAAGTCTCTCTTTCACCCTCAGAATGAAAATATTTAGCCAAACTATCTAGCATGAATGGCTCAGCTGACCATTCAGTGACTCAGTCCATTTTCAGACTCAAGTTGTCAATAACTTAGGACATATTGCTTTGGTGCCTAAACGGCAGCTATGGTCATCTTAAAAGTCAGACAGATCCTGTTTTTCCCTATTAATGTATTCAGTTTAAAAAAACAAAAAGATCTAAACAGATACTTATTCAGTGAAGTGTGTTTAGCTTGCAAAAATTGCTTTGAAAATACTTGATGTCTGTCTGCTTGTCATACTGTGTACCTCACCCCAACCATCGCCTCAAAGAAAACTCGGAAAATTAAATCACTTGGGCCTTAGCCAGTGTCCTTTATCTGTTGTTATTAAAGTTGTACCTTAAGTGAAGTTTTGTTTTTATTTATGCTCAGCAATATTTGTTTTATTTGTTAAAAACAGATTAAATTTGGCACGTCTTAGTCTAAACATGAAATGAAATGAACCTTAAATCAGCACACTCTGTACTTGTCTCACTGACTGCAATGTCATGCTTTGCTTGCACAGTGGCATCCCATAATAGGAATGCCCTTCGGTAGTATCTGAACCTCTGCTATGAATTTCTGTAGTCTAAGAACATGGTTAATCTGGTTCTACACAAGTGAAAGAATGCAAAGGGAAAAATGACAAACATTATCCTTTTTTACATCAAAAATGGAATTTCATTCTTCATGATGATTTTCATGTGTGCCAAGAAGCAGTACAAACTGTTGATAAAACTATGATATCTTAAGAGAACTTTATGGATGTAAAACCTCAAAATAAAAAGAAACACCATGGTTCCACTATGTTGTTTGCATTAAGCCTGGCTAACAGAACAGACTCTTTTACACAAATGGTGAACAACAGAGCACAACTGATGCATGTCATGTTGTCCTGTATTACTGATGTTGTCGTAAATCTTTTATTTCACTTTATTATTGTGACAGCATCTGCAGCAAGTCAGACAACAAAAAGAATGAAAAAATGTTATGACTGAGATATAAGCAACATTTGACCTGTAGGAAGACACCATCTTGTGTTAACCTTATTTGGTCTAAGAAGAGCAGATTTTGCAGTAGTTGAATTTAGTTTCTGTGGGAGGGGTATTTACTGTCATCTGCACATGAATATACTGCAGCTATGTGAAACAGTAAATGCACATGAGTATTTTTTAATAAAATCCAGATGCACAATCATTGGAACCTAGGCTTTTTACAGGGCTGAAGTCTCTAGGCTCTACTTTACAATATGTAAAATCAGAAAGAACCATTCTGGCTATTGTTTAATCCACTCAGTGATTTGTGTAACTGTAAGAATAGCTTTGACAGGTGCATATGGTAGTTTGTGATGTTTCTCTTATACTTCATGTCACAACATGTGCTGCTGTATTAAACAAACACACTCCCTGTTGGGCTTGCTTGTTAATTTTGCTACTCTGTATGGAAGACTTGGAATAACTTGAACTGTTACTGAAAAAAGTTCAGTATTGATTAATGCTCCTAGCTTAGCAGTATTACAGAAAACTTCTGGAAGTATACTGGAAGTTGTTGAAAGACAACAGAGGCATAAAAAAGCTTTGTGCATATTCTACAGGACTGGGTTTGATTCTTGTATCCTCTGTTTGCAAAAGTTGTTCTGAGCAACTAATTTAACTATCTTTAAATGTAGTATCTTCCTGAAAAAACAGTTAAATGAAAGATAAGACAGATAAGATGCTCTTGCTTTGACTGAAATGAAAGTCTTTTTGTTTTTTTTTTTTTTGTACTCTCCTCATTGCAGCCCTCTCTGGGATAAGCGATTTAAGAAATGGGTAGAAGGATGTACTTAAATGCAGTTATGGTATATGTACAACTGTACTTAATGCCACAGTCTGGTTAACTTGTTTGTATTCATGTTCTGACCGGCATGTGAGACAGACAGTCCCTGAAAGGAATTACCAATAAAAGACTTGCATCTTTATTTTGAAGATATATGTTCTAATTTAATGCAGGATTAGTATTACAGAACCAGGAGTGGTCACTACAGAAAACCACTTACTATATTAACTGCATTTGAGTGTCATGCTTAATGTTAACTTGAACTCCATGTAACTGCTCTTAGTTACAGAAAAAACAAGAAAACAGAAATGAATTGCAGCCTTATGGAGGCAGTGATTTCCTGAAAGTTTATTTTGATTTCTTTTCCATATTTTGCAAGCTTGTAACATTCTTGAAATGCCACAAGCAAGTTTTCCTGAATAGCTCTGTTATATCTAGGAATAAAATTAAGTGATTTGCCTCCTTTAATACTGTGAAGGATTTGGGCAATTTCTTGTGAAAGCCCAGAAAATTGTAAGGCATTGTTAGTGTGACCTGCATATAAAGCAGCAGAAGTTATGCTGTCTGAGCATCTATCTCGCTCAGAGTGAGGGTATGTGCTCTATTCATGAGGTGTTTGTATGCTTGTTGAGTCTTAGTCTTACTATATGCATACCTTCTGAAGTTCGCAGGTCTTTGGGATCTAGGAAATGTGTTGAATGGTGGCCATTTTAATGTACTAGTGAGCAGCTTTTTAGATAGGCAGAGTTGGACATAGCAAGCATGATGCCCAGTTTAGAGGTTCCATCTTGTACTGAAGCCTTCTAAATAATGTTCTAACTTGTGGGTGTCTTACTTTGCAGGGAGGTAAGAATCAGAAAAGACCCTGTTAAAAACTTTTTCCTTATAATCCTTGCTCACAGTATTGTGGAGGCTGACCAAGAAATTGTAGGATATATTGGGAAACAACTTCAAGCAGAGACATGAATGTAGTGTTAGCTGGGAATATGTGCTGGTGGTATGAAAACAGAGGTGTAGCTCTAAATGTAAGCCAAGTAAGAAGGCTATAAAAACAGTGGTAGAGATGGGTAGTTAGGCTTTGTCCCACTGCCCTTCTTTGTGAAATATGTAATTAAGTTTTAAAGCACCTGGCATGGAACCAGCAATTTATGAAAAAAGTGATTAAATGCCCTTGATAGATCCCATTCAGCAGTTTGTCTCCAATAATGCTATCTGTTTTTCAAAACTGCTCAAGGAAATGAGGAAATGAGAAAGCTGTCAACAGATGGTTTCTTCCATGGCATCTGAGCTTTATTGATAAATTTGTAGAAGTAATAGTACTTCTTAGTCCTTATTAAATTGTGTACACCCAACTAAATGTACCATGTTTCTTTTGTCATTATTTTAGGCCTACTAAAGTAGGGACTTAACTCCCATAAATTCTACTGATCATTTTTTGTCTTTTATATATAGATAATCTTTATGCTTACTCGATTCCCTAAAACTGTAGGAAATTCAATTTGTACCTTGACTTCTGTTGACTTTCTCTATGCTTAAAATGTTGAAATTACAATGCAAAAATGAGGTGGCTTGGGAACCTAGAGATGGCGCATCTGTTTACAACTTGTTTCAGTTATGCCATGCATAGTCAACCAGTAGCTGATCCTGGGGCAAAACTAGGACATGCTGAAGAGACTGTATCTTAACTGGCCTGGGGATACCTGTGGGATCCAAAGGATGAGATGGAGACTGTTGCTACAGATAGATATGTCTGATCTGTTCTGCTCATCTCAATATTACTACACCCTTCACCAGATCAACAGTTTTAGCAAATACATGTAAAGATGTATAGATGGAAGAATGTATTAAAATGCGTACGCTGTAAGTTTACAAATGTTCTTACTTCAGTAAAAACAAAATGAAAACTCCAGCAAAGCTAGAACTTCCACTGAGTGACCTCCCAGACCTCTTGTGTCAGAGGCACATGGGATATATGCAAATGACCCTTATGAACATCAGGTGTTTCAGCTAATTGGAAATTCTGAATGCCCATGACTTGTTTCGTTGTTTTAATGGACAGTTTCATGCCAATAAAGCCAAACCCCACTAGCTGTGGATATGCATATTTCGGCCTTGTTATGACCTCGTCAGCACATCATAAGCAGAGTGTTTGACTAAGCATTAGAAACACAGGGCTGTTATACCCAGCTGATGTCCATTATCATTAGGGCACTGCAAAAATATCCCAAACAACAAACTTATAACAAGGCCAAAATATGCATATCCACAGCTAGTGGGGTTTGGCTTTATTGGCCTAAAATTGTCCATTAAAACGATGAAACAAGTCATGGGCATTTAGAATTGCCAGTTAACTGAACCACCTGATGTTCATAAGGGTCATTTGCATATATCCCATGTACCTCTGACACAAGAGGTTTGGGAGGTCACTCAGTGGAAGTTCTAGCTTTGCTGGAGTTTTCATTTTGTTTTTACTGATTGGTTTTTCAGTGACCTTCTCACTTATTGCTTTAAAATGTTCTTACTTCCAAATCCACCGTATCTTCATATTAATAGTCTGTAAATTGCTACAAACTTTAACTGGCATGTACAAGTTTATGTGCAAATTACTCTAATGGATAAATCCACATCATCTTACTGTATGTTTCTTTTCAATTTTAAATTACAAAAAGCCTATAAATAAGAGCTAGTTGTCTCTCTACCTTCTCTCTCTCTCTCTCTCTCTCTCTCTCTCTGTCATTCAGTTACTAAATGTACTTCTGTGGCTGCTTAAAATGTTTTGTCACCAGCCCATTCACCCAGTTAATAAATATAAAACAAATAAATGAAGGACATGGGATATATTTACTGATATAAATAATGGGGGCTATCAACTTGGAATGAAAGCTCACACTGCTTACTAGAGATATCCTGGAGATGTCAAGACAGTATAAAAAGACAGTCAAGAAGACATCAGGATGTCATACTGCTTAGGAAAAGGTATTTCATGTACAGCAGGGGAATTATCTGTTCATTAAATTGATCTCTGATGTGGCTACTCTTGGAGCATGGAGAGCACTTCTGGAAGATGTTTTCTGAGAAATCTGTTGGGATGGTGGAGTTTGTTCAAAGAAGAATGACAGCCAGTGTATACACCTCAATGAAAATTCTGCAGGGTAGGCTCACATGAGCTGAATGATCTCAATATTAATAAACACATGAGAATATACTCACTATGGCTGCAGTGAATGCTAAGCACTGTTGGCAAAAGTGCTGAACATGGATGACTGACACCCAGTTTTGAAGCAAAGAAATCAAATGGATTCTTGAACAGTGACGTTATAGTACAATAGAAGTAGGATCATCTGTTTATGCTGAGTGGGGCATTATACATTATGTAACAGCACTTTGTAGGCCACAAGTCACTGGAATCTTGCTAGATGAGTGCTGGCATGGGTGAAAGTAAAATATATTGGACAGCACTATTTTTTTGCATAACTATTTATTGCACAAGAAATTTGACAATATATTTGACAGTCACGGCCAGCTGCTCACCACAACAATTCTATATACATTTTGTGGCACATTTGTAATAACAAACTATACAGAATTCAGTAAATGCAGGTATACCTCTCAACTGTCCAGACTCGCAGAATGTCCAGATTTTTGCATCATATTTTTGGTCCATCCCTCATAAAATTTGTGGTTTTCTGACAAATCACTAGGATAATCAGAGCATTGAAGTTACTAAATAATGACATACGTTTGAGTTTCAGACTTCAAATCCTTCAGAAAATGCACACTTACACAAATCATGTTATGCTAGCACCTTTCTAAATTTATAAGAGCAAAATCTAAAATCTGTCCCTATATTTTGATTCATAAATGACATGCCTAGGACTACAACCTCTAAATTTCCATGAATCCCTTAATTTTTTTGTTAATCCTTCTGAAATTGGAGCAATACAAACACCAAGTGCTCTGGATCACCACCTGGCACTCTCCTTTTGTTCCACTTTATTCAGTCTATGACTTCTTATTATTTTAAACAATAATCTGACAAAAGTGAGAGAAATTTGTATCAGCCTTATCAGTGTTAGAAAAGTAAAATCAATTACAAATATATCCAAGTGATTTTACTCCATCCAAGACTTGCTGGTATCTTATGCTAATTTCTTACCTTCTCACTCTCACTCATCTGCCTTTACCTACTAGCATTTATATTATGCTGCCTACCAGTTCCTTGTTTATCACCACAAGAGCCATCAGTACTAATTCAGAGCTGAGTCAGCTGTTGCCCAAAATACTACGTCACCTGACATCACTGCAGTAGTTTTATCAGATACCCTACAACGCTGATGTTATTATGTATGTATGGCAGACATAACTCAGCCTCTTCTAACTCATAACAGTCATCTCCAAACTGAAAGTCGTTCAAGAATTTAGGGTCTCAGCAATGGAATGGAAATATTTCAGTGCCATTTTATAAATAAATGATGCTTGAGGCACAGGTTTCTGAATTTGTATATACTGCAGTGTATTATAAATGTATATGGATTGTGTGCCCATGAACTTAGCTTTGACAGTCACTTTGTCAGTACTTTCAGCATTTAGGTATCGGTGCCCTCAGAGATGCATTATTAAAGTAGAAGAATGTGGGAACTGGGAGAGGTAAAGTTTAAATGCTAAATTTTACTTTTTTATTTATATATACGTGCTTTATACAAGTTAGGTAGAGCGAGATGTTTAAATTCTGGGCTATAGAAGTCCAGTCATGAAAAGCTGAATTTTAATTTCTGAACCCAATATCAATACAAATTTGCATTGTTCTATTGTTTACTTGATGATTTCTGCCTTGTCTTGAGTTTTCTGTGTATCACATCAGTGTGTATCCAACATTTTAAAATAGCGCTAGACTGTATATTCCACTTACTATGTTGGTTACAAAAACTGCTTTATTTCAGTCTGAATTCTCTGTTTGTTATTTACTTTATATAATTAGCAGCCTAGAGTATCTCTTCATGATCTGCCCCTGTAAATGGTATTTTGCTTAGAAGAACTTTCAAAATTAGCAAACATAAAACAAACTAGTAAAAGAGGATTTACTAAACTGGACTCGTACTTCAGGAATGAAAACCACAAACATTAAAATAAAATGCAAATACTTGCAAGAGTCCCAGTTGTCTAAACTACAGCTGTTTAGTCAAAACTGCATGATAACATATTGCTCAATTATTTTGAGACCAAAATGTTTTGCTCTAAGTATGTTGATTTGTGCAGGTTACGGAAATAGCTTCTCTAATGCAACAGTTATGTCAAAGTTGATTAAATGAATATATATGTTTTCAGGAGGACAAATCGCATTCTACATCCACATCCTTGCCTCTGGGCATAATTCAGTAGTGTCATCCCCCTTGGTAAAAACTCTGTACCCATGAACTACCACATAGGCAGCAATTTACTTAACACCGAATGCATGATAAGAGACCTTGGGACCCAGGTGGACAGTAGTCTCTCCTTTTATAGTCACATCGCCACAGTAGTCAGGAAGTCCTTCTACATGGCACACTTCATCATACAAGGGTTCTCATCCAGGAAAAAAGAGGTCATTGTTCCCCTCTACTCGACAATCATTAGACCCATTATAGAGTACAATGCCCCTTTTGGAATGTACCTCACAAGACATCTGCAGCAGCTGGAAAGGCCACAGAAGTACCTCACAAAGAGGATTACTGGCCTCAAACAAATGCCCTACACTGACCTCCTCAAAAACCTCCAGCTTTACTCCATCGCATATCACCTACTCAGAGGTCATCTCTGCCTACCATACAAAGCTATGTCAAACCCAGAGCTGTTGGACATGCTCCACTTAAAGAAATCCCAATCCCTCCGAGCTACACGCTCTAGGGACCTAAACCTTGTCACCACAATAAACAGAACATGCCGGAGGGATAGATTCCTGTCCCAGAGACTTTCCATACTCTGGAATAAACTACCTATTTATATCAAACAAAGCTCCTCATTAGCACTCTTCAAGAAAAATCTTGATGATTGGATGGGAAATAGGAAATTCACCCCGGGGATCACCTCTGTAGCTCTGCTCAACAGTGGCACAGGAAAATAATTTTCTTGGGTGGCAAAAGCCAGGGTACCTTTTTGGCTGGGCTTGTATAGGCCCCAGGGCCGATAGCCTAGTATCTACCTAAGAACCTATGAACAATGATTTTGCCATAAGTGGGGCAGAGTTCTTCTGACAAAGTTTGCATATGATTGCAAGTTGGGAGCTATTATTAACTCCCAAAGTGATGTTGACATCCTACAGAAAGGCCACACTGTGACCAACAACTGGTGCCAGAACCATGGCCTTAAGCTCAATGCCAAAAATGTGTCGGCATCCCCTTTGTGAAAAACCCAGTTCCCATGAATTACCACATTGATGGTAGTCCACTGAACACAGAAGACGTTATAAGAGATCTGGGAACACAGGTTGACAGCAACCTCTCTTTTGATCACCACATTGCCACTGTGGTCAGAAAGTCCTTCTATATGGCACATCTCATTACTAAGGGTTTTGCATCTAGGAAGAAAGAGGTCATTGTCTCCCTCTACTCTTCCCTCATTAGACCAATCATCGAGTACAATGCCCCATTTGGCATGTACCCCACTAGACACCTGCAACAACTGGAGAGGCTGAAAAAGTACCTCACAAAGAGGATCCTAGGCCTTAAACACTTGTCCTATATGGACAGACTCAAAAAACTTCAACTATTCTCTGTCTCATATCGCCTACTTAGAAGCGATCACTGCTTGACTTACAAAGCCATGTTTGACCCAGCTCTGTTAGAAATGCTACATCTAAAGAAATCCCAATCCCTCTGCACCACATGCTCCAGAGATCTCAACCTCATTACCACAATTAACAGAACATGCTGGAGGGACAGGTTCATAACCCAGAGAATGCCCATGCTATGAAACAGACTTCCCATGGATGTCAAGCAGAGCACCTCGCTGACCCTCTTCAAGAGAAATCTTGATGAGTGGATGGGAAACAGAAAATTCACGCCAGGGATAGCACCAGTGGCTCTACTCGACAGAGACACTGGGAACTAAGGTCGGGTGGCACTATGCCAGGGTAATCCTATGGCTAGGCTTGTAAAAGGCCACAGGGCCATTAGCCTAGTACACACCTATGAACCTATATTACCCTCCTAGCTCAACAAATCTGGACAATGCCAAAAATAATGGGGGGAACAAAGGCCCAAAATAGGGACAAATTTTAAATACTGCATTTATAAACTTAGAAAGTTGCTAGAATAAAAGGTTTTACCTTACCTGCATTTTCTGAAGGATATGAAATCTGAAACTCAAATATCTGTTTAGTGAATTCAGTCCTCAATGATCTGCTAAAAAAACACAAATTTTATGAGAAATGGATCAAAATGTGAAAAGTCTGGACATTCTACAAAAATCTGGACAGTTGAGGGATATGCTGATCACTGCATGATTTTTGTACATTGATTCAATATTTCCAGTTTGTAGGTTTAATTAATGGACTTCCCTGTTGTCTTCTTTGATGAAATGCATTTGCTTGGATCTGCATATGATTTTTTTCCTGCATTTACCCTATAGATCTGCTATCTGTTTATCATTTTTATGGGCTAGTTTGTGAGCTCTGCATTCTGTCATAACTTAGTTTCACGTTTGGCTTAAATCACACTCTGCCAAGATCTCTGGAAATGGTCACATGTGTTTTTGTTTGTAACATGCTTTTAATATCCACCAATCATATGCTAGATCATTCTCTTATGGTGATGTTCCAAAGCTGTTGTTGTGTTTGCTCATTGCCCACTTGTTTCCAACAGTGAAACACATAATCACAACTAAATTTCTTCAGTGGCACATACTAACATAACGTTATGATGGCTTTAATATCATTCTTCATTTACTCTGTGAGGTTGTGATTATAATCACCATTATTTTCTCAGTCTGCTTCGGTGCACCTCTGCTGTGTTACCAGCAAAACCCAACATTAGCATATCCTGTTTTAACTTGGCACTGCAGATCTCCCAGCACACAATGCAGGTGGACTATTTCATCCCAAGGCTTACTGCCACAGCTAGAAGCCTGGTTAGCGTCTGATAAAAACTTATGAAGTTAGTTAGACAGAAGCTATGTTGGACAAACATATGCAGATGCCCAAAATATGCTCAGAGGTAAACACATAAAACAATGTGTGTCATTTTTAACTTAAGCCACATCACAAGGTAGCATCAAAAATAGAAATATAACTTCAATTTTCCCCACCACCAATTTGATAAAAATATTTTCCACTGTCTCACACCCATCAGGATCCTACATTGCTCTCAAACTGCTGTATCACATAATAATTTTCTTCCTGCATATTTTATATTATTGATATGGACAAGTTATTCCTACTGATCACTGTAAAACAATACCTTCTTTAGCTTGCACTCTGTGTGTGGCAACTATATTTACAACTCTGTGTAACTTATTTGCTTTAGAAAATGCTTGTCATCCTGTATTAATTTGGGTCCAAGGACAGTGAGTAGTTAGTTGGATTCTAAAACATCCTGTAAAGCCAGCACTGAAGTTTTATAGGGATCTTTAGGATTTCTTTTATTTTACTGGTTTACAGGAGCTGAAAAAGAGACCTCCGTGTTTGTCTTTTCTGATACCATTTTCACAGTCTTACTGTGTTAGATAGACCACTAAGTTCTTGTTTATGTAGGTGGATGCAATATTCTCCGACACAGATGCCATATGTTAGAAATCTATCTTTTATACAATCAATAACTTTGATTTGCAGTACACTTGTAATACAGATGCATATGCAGTGTTGTGGTATTTGACATTAAAAGCTGAAGAGAAGTGCCACCAGGAACTGAAGGAGAGTGATCGTCTCCCCATGTATGCATTCTGTGTGGCATCATGCTTAATTACCACCTAATATACCAGTAAGTCAGTTGACATCTGGCAATGGACAATGATACTGAAGGTGATACAATTAGCACCGTTTTGTTACATTGAGTCAGGACTGCAAAGAGTAGATGATGGTGGCAGCTATGTGCACAGCAGCATTAAAGAATAATAAAAGCGAATGGTGGTAATTTGTGCAGCTAATTTTAATGTTAATTTTAATTTTATTACTTTGTTAACTAGAGAAGTGAATTAGTCCTGCTTGGGCCTTCTCCAGCAATGACCTGGGTTACAAAGATATGGGTAAATACAACAATTTACTGTATCCAGTGAGAAGATATAGATTACCCTATGAAACCCCATGTGGTCAAAAAATGTAAATGCAGGTCTTCACACAGACATTGACAGAAGGTAAGGCTTGAACCCTTGACCTTGTAGTTACATTTTGGTGTAACATTATCAGTCCAGTATTACAATTGTAATGGTTTGCTACAAATAACTTGCTTGAACACAGCAGTATTATCTAACTAAGTATATTTACTGTCCATCCTGCAGCATTTTGACAACAGATTAATATGGCTTCATTGTGATCTCATTGGGGCTCCAGGGCATGAGCTCCATACAGCCAGTAACTACAATTTCTGGGCCAGAACCACTCCTTATGTGGTAGATAGGTTACCTAGTGCTTACCACTCCCACTGATAAGCTAGAAGGCTTCCCTCCAACACAGAAAGCTTGAGGGGGTGGGGGCTCAGAAGCTTACATACAGTCCTGGATACAGCAAATCTGAATCTGGACTGCACTAGTTACAGGACGTCTATCAGGTTTAGGAGACATGATCTGCCTTTTACAAACCCGAACTGGGTGGGGTCCAGAGTTTGGAGATTACCAATGTCTTTGTTTATAAGTTCCATGATAATACATTCCATGGCCTTACAGACCAGGCTCATCAGGCTAATGGGGTGGTAGTTCCCGAGGTCAGTGGTGGCTCCCCCCTTGTGGAGTGGGATAACCGTCACTGTGCGCCATTCAGCAGGCACAAAGCCTGAGGTGAGGCTATGACTGAACATGGTACTTAGGTGGGGTGCCATTTCATTCTGTAGTTCATGCAGAACACAGCCTGGGTATTTTATATATGTACAGAGCCATGTCCAACCCAGAATTGTTGAACATGCTCCATCTTAGCAAAACCAAATCTACTCGAGCTACACACTCTAGGGATATAAACGTCAACACAACAATGAATAGAACATGCTGGAGGGATAGATTCCCTTCGCAGAGACTTCCCTTACTATGGAACAGGGTCCCGATCTACATAAGACAGAGCCCCTCACTATCACTCTTCAAAAGGAACCTTGAGGAGTGGATGGGTAACAGAAAGTTCACACAGGGGATCACGCCAGCAGCACTTCTAGATAGGGGCCAAGGGTACTAGCTGCTAGTACAAGGGTCTAGGGAACTACTAAAGGGGCAGTGAATACCGCACAACGTGGCTGGGCTAATACATGCCTTCGGGCAGATAGCTCAGTACCAACCTATAAACCTATGAACCTATATATATATATATATATATATATATATATATATATATAGAAAAGTAGCTAAAACAGCAGTAAAAACAATTCAAATGCAGTGCAAGCTAGCACACTTGAGTATGTAGCAATGTTAGACCAAACAGTTTAAAAAATGCAATTAAATTAAAACTGACTAAAAACAAGTGCAGAAGGAGTCTATTAGGTGTAATGAGGTAAAGAGATGGGACTGGGGGGTAGTGTCCCAGATCAAATCTACAGTGGGGGCGGGCAACTGCAAAAGCCTCCAAATTTAAACAACAAGACAGGAATAGGGAGGTTGGGTATGGGAAAACCAACAACTTCAGCAAAGTTCTGAAAAACTATACAGTGAAGCAAAAATAACAGTGCACAACTCTGAAGTCAGCCAGCAATGATATAAAATTAGTCAAACAATAATTGCCAGTACACAACTCTGATGTGCCAGAAAAATATACTCAGCTCTGTATATCTCCAGATAGTTTAAAGAGCACTCTGTCAGGACACAGGAAGGCTCCAGCAATGATATGCAGGCTGTTACTATGAGGGTCTAATTGTATGCAAGTAATCCTTGAGATAGTCAGATAACACACAGGATGTAAAACCAGTTATACCAACTTAAGACACAGAGAAATGGTGTGGGGGACACCTTCAGCAGAGATCTGAAAAACTATACAGTGAAGCAAAAATAACAGTGCACAACTCTGAAGTCAGCCAGCAATGATATAAAATTAGTCAAACAATAATTGCCAGTGCACAACTCTGATGTGCCAGAAAAATATACTCAGCTCTGTATATCTCCAGATAGTTTGAAGAGCACTCTGTCAGGACACAGGAAGGCTCCAGGAATGTAATGTCCAAAACTGCTTTGCTAAAATATGTTTGTCAAGGGTAGATCAGGATGTAGTAAACAAAGTTCATAAAGCTGAAATGGAATTTTTCAAGTACCAAAATTTATTTCACTTTTTCAGCTGACTGAGTTAATTTTCACTGGAAGACTGGGGTACAGAAAATGTACAATATACCTTATGCAACAAACAAAATTACAGATCAAAACTCCAAGAAAGACCCAGCTAAGCTAGAGTCTTCATAGTGTAATACCTTAAATCTCCTGTAGTGTAGGCCCATGGATATATGCAAATGACCCATTAAGGACACTCCAGTGTTTCAACTACGTGGTTTCTGAATGGCTGTGACTTCTCTCACCTAAATGCACCAATAAAGACTTAAAAAGTAAAAAGTGAAAAGTCAAGGGCATTCAAAAGCCATGTAGCTGAAAAACTGGTATGTTCTTAAGTGGTCATTTGCATATAGAAATTATCTTATGTGTAGTGAGCCACATTTAAAGCTGCTGGCCTTCTGAGCTGTTGTGAGTTGCGCATATTCACACAATCTATGCTTTTCCTCTCACCTCCTCTGCCAAGACAAGACCCTGTACTGCAAGGTAACCTGTGTTAAACTGGGTACAAGAGAAAATACTTTCTGTAGCTTATGGGCCTCAGGAAAATTCCACAGGTGACTGTCACATGGTATTCATTCTTGCAGTCTAACAGTAAGCACAGAAGATTAAGGCTCTTTAATGTTAATGCACTGCTTCCTGTAACAAGAGTAAGTGGTTTGATTCCTTCCATGTCCATTTGCCTGCTGTGTGACTCTAACTATGTCACTTAATACGATTGTGCTCCCAGGTTGCCCCTGAAAAGGAACACTTTTGTCAAGTGAGCTTGCCTTGTCAACAAATGTGTTAAAGAAGACAAAATTAAAAGTCTTCAGCATTTACATACCTTGGGCTACCCAGGCTGATACTGCTTTCCTGGCAAAGAACCATGAACTGGCATGAAATGTCCCTTGCTATATAAAAAAAAAAAAAAAAGATCTAATTCTGCCATGCTGTCATTTCTGAATTTCATTTGCATTCTTTTTGTGTTTTAAAAGGGCAGACTTCATCGTTTTTCTTTGCACACAGCAGGACTGCACTGAACATATCAAAGTTAATAACACCTAGAAACTGAAGCATTTAGCTGGAAAAGAAAACTCTGAGAAGAACTTGTCTTCTGGGAGTGAAGCTAAATGCACGTGACATTTTTGTGTGGGTCAGTAACTTGGTCACTGTGTGTCACAGTTTTAGAAATCAGACCACAGTAATAAGGCTGAATTGCTTTCTGGCCTGCATGTCTAGAGAAAAAGAAATACTGCAGCAGTAAATTGAATCATGAAGACGACATTTATGAATCCAGAGAATTTATATATCTACTTAACCTTTTAAACTATTTTAAAAAAATGTGAAGATAATATGAAGAGAAAAACAGACTGGAAAGTTGCTATGAGATGTACCACCTCCCAAAGATTTATTGTGAACATATGGTAGATATTCCACATGCCTGATTTTGGTATATGTATTCAAGCCACAGCAATATGTATACTAAATCCTTATAAGACATAGCAAAGCATCACGGATACACAGATATTTCTGTTCTCAGTCAGTGAACACAATAACAGTCTAATATATTGCCAGTAGCACACATATTTATGGAGTTAAATCAGATACTTCACAGACTATAATGTTAAAGACACATTTTAAATTCTAGTAGAACTCTGCAGAAAAGTTCAGTCCCCTCCTTGGTCCATTATCATGAAGAGAATGACTTGTGTTTATTACTTTTGCTGATAGCTTTTCCCAACTGCCTTTAGCAAGAAAACTGGTATGTGTAATCAATGGATAAAGGAAGGAAAACACAAGTAGTATCGACAGATTAAGAAGGGTAGTATCCATAATTTTAGCAATACATTGTTACTGGACGTTGAAAATGTTGTTTGTCCCTATCTCTAATATTTGTGTATGCATTCCAAATAGAACGTACACTAAACTGTACTGTTCTGGGTAGAGATATTGAAAGGGAATCCGGTACCTGGGACAATGGAGACATTTTGTACTCTATTTCCTCCCAGACAGTCTTAGCCATATTGCCCACAGCCCCTCACTGAAATATACAGTGATTACTGAACTTTCAACTATGTACTGTTTTTTAAGAAATTATATAGTTATAAAGACAAAAAGGAAGAAAACAGTGTAGTTCCACTAAGACAAGTGACTTATTCTGCAAAGAAAAAGAAAATGTTAGTGCTTTCATCTACTGCAAATAGACTTATTCAGTTCAGGCTGTTTGTATTGAAAATGAACTTATTAATAATTATGCTTTCTTAATACAGGCAGAAGTTTAATACTGATAACAATGAATCTGAATTGGATTGTTAGAAGGATGGATATGGGAGGAAAAAAGGTGTGCATGGCAAGAGAATGTTATTTAAGGAAGCCCACCCAACCCAAACAGAACATTACAATGAAGTGTTAGGGTAAACTAAACTGCATCCACACTGAAGTAACAAAACACAAACCATGTACAAATGCCTTAC
The DNA here is from genome assembly GCF_019279795.1 of Protopterus annectens. Classification (NCBI taxonomy): domain Eukaryota; kingdom Metazoa; phylum Chordata; order Ceratodontiformes; family Protopteridae; genus Protopterus; species Protopterus annectens. Next base: position 6,804,487 of record NC_056742.1, read on the forward strand.
TAAAAGAAAAATCTACCCTTACCTGAAGTTTATTGCAATCCTGAGGTTTCATTTTTCCATACAATATACTTCCAATATGGTTTAGTTACCAGAAACTGGCATAAATCAAAACTTTAATTTATGTGCCTTGGAATCAGAGGAAAATAAATCCCATCTATGTTTTAAACTTAACTTCTCATGTATTTTTTGACTGCATGATGTACCATAGAGAGAGGAAATCCATATTTTTTCCTACTAGGTATTGTATACAACCTTACTCAGGCAGTACTGTCTTGCCAGTTCTAGCAGCTGCTATAAAAACATGTGCAGAGAGTTACTGAACTTTTTCTCTGTTACAAATGAAGAGGAAGAGGAACAGTATCTATGGTTACAACTGACTACATATTTTTGGATACCTGACCACACCTTTTTGCACAGTGATCCACTTGCTGGGAGCATTCTTTTCTGTAAATGCAACAACTTTGCAGACAGCAGGGTTTTAATCTTATGTATAATACAATAACCAGTTCATCATGCTCAATAATTATGGGTTTGATGAAGTGATACACTGTTGCAATGTAACAAATCCAGATTGTAGCAATGCAACAACAGAAAGTGAAAAAATGTAATGCAGAAAGATATTTGTGTCTCATACAAAAACAAAAAATCTCAACGCAGCATAAATTTAAGGACAGAAGGTTGTACCTTTTTTAAAGCAGTGTTGCACTACATTATAAGGGCAGGAATAAAGTTACAGGGTTATAAAAAAAAAGATACGTTTTAGTAAACATAACACATTCCTACAACATTCATTATTAAAAAAAAGGTTCCCATGGCAGACATTAATGAATAGCTAAAGAAGGCTACATGACTCTTACAGATGTTCTTCCAAGTAGCATCCTAGTGTACAGTAACTGCTTTGACAAAATTAGGAGGAGTGTAGGTAGGAGAGGTGTGTCACTACTTGAAGGACTACTGAGTGACATAGCCTTAGAAAAACCTGCAGTTCAGCTACATTATTTTGTTGAGGGTTTACAACTACTGTGACAAAGCCAAAGCATATATTAGAACAATGCAAATCAAGGTAACTCAAGTAAAAAGTGAAAAGTAGTAAAGTTAAAGGTGTGTAAGCTGTGCAAACTAATTGTCTCTCACCAATCCTCTTTTATTTAAATGAGAGAAAAATAGCTCACTTCTTTGTCTCTAGTATTACCATGACTTTGGGAATTAAAGACAAAGCAGTAAAACAACAGCATGTTAGTAAGGCAGTGCCCATGATGGCCATGTTTAAATAAAGCATATTAAAATGGAAAAGAAACACTTGCAGTGCTTTTGATGTATTTAATGGCTCAGACTACAATAATAAAATAAAAAGATTGTGGAATTCTAGGGTGGAGTTTTCCTTTTAAACAAAACAAAGATCCTGCATTAAAACTCTAAAAGGTAACATCTATGAAATGTATGTTCATTTGCCAATGTCAGTATGTATGATGTTATTAGGGATTACGAATGGTTATAACATACTGATGCACAATATCAATGTGTATGTGTCTATATATAGATACACACACACATTTATATATTTATATACGTACAACATGCATGCTTATATATATATATATATATATATATATATATATATATATATATATATATGTATGTATACACATACATACATACATATGGGTGTATGTCAGATATTTGACTTTCCGGAAACTGAAAAAGAAAAAAAAATATATATATATATATATATATATATATATATATATATATATATATATATATATCAAGGAGATCATAAGATCAAGTTTCCAAAAACTTGAACATTAACAAAAAAAAAAAAAAAAAAAAAAAACACAAAAATCTCCCTTTCTTCCTTTTTTCTAGGAGGGCAAGCCCCTCCTGCACTCCCCATGTGAGGGGCTGCACTCCTCACACCCCCTGCAAATTATATATTCCAACTCTGAGACTGCACTACAAGAGTAAAAGGGTAAATTTCCCGATCTTCTTGTTGTGTCTTTCGGATTTTCCCAGTTAGGGGTCGCCACCGCGGAACTCCGGTCCGCTAATGATTGGTAGTTGATTTTTACGTACCAAGTTACCAGCCCTGATGCCCATTCACACATGTCTCCATGCAGAAGATGCTCTAGCTGAGAATCAAACCGGACAGCATCTTACTGTGAGGCGACAATGTTATCGCAGCACCACCACCCGACCTTCTCAGTACTTCAAAAACCTTTGATTAATTATTGGTTAAAATCATCTGTGGGGTGTTTACCACAGATTTGTCGTGACTCTTGGGATTTCTTGAGTAAAGTTTCTAACATACCTTGTAATCAGGATTGTTTATTAGTCACCATTGATGTGTATGATCTTTACTCTGTCATCCCCCATTCTCAGGGTTTATGGTGGTTTGAGGATATTTTATGTGATATACAAAACTTATCGCAAGATCAAATTAATGTTATTAGTACTCTTATGGAGATGGTCCTGTCCAACAACTACTTATTCTTTGAGGGACAGCTTTTTAGACAGGCAAATGGGGTAGCAATAGGGGCCGCTTGTGCTCCCAGCTTCATTAATTTAGTCATGGCTTACTGGGAGAAACATTATGTGTTTAATTCTCCTTTTAGTGAAGCTTTTGTATTTTACACTCCTTTTTGGATGATATGTTTATTGTATGGCAGGGCAATGTTGAGAAACTTAACAACTTCTTTGATTATATTAATTCGACTACTTCTTTTCTTAGATTTGTACATTCCTTTAGTGTCGAAAGAGCCACATTTTTAGATGTGACAATTACTAAGGATTTGTGAAATGGCTGTTTTGTTTCTAATATTTATCGTAAGCCTACATTTTCTAATAGCTACCTTCATTATCAAAGCCATCACCCCTTACATCAAAAAAGTCTGTTGTGAAGGGCCAGCTGTTGAGACTGGCAAGAATGCTATCTGATACACAAGTGTTTGAAATTGAATGTGACAAACTTTTAGAAATGTTTGTGAAGCATGGTTACCCTATGGAGTTTTTGACTCCCATTATGGATGAGGTGGTTCAAAATAGACTGAATGGCTTTTTTTACCCCCTCCTGTATTATAACACCGATACAAATGGGGTGTTGGTAGGGGATAATGTAACTAATTTTAGTGATAATTTAACTACTGTCACTACAGTGACCAACATGAAACAGAATTTTCTAAATCTTGCATTTTGACTTGCACGTTGGATTCATTCAGTATTGTTGAGGTGCTTAGATATAACTGGTTACTTATTTCCTCCAACCCACAGTTACATAAACATTTGAGGGACAAACCAACTATCGTGTATAGAAGGAACACGACCTTTAAAGATTTATTAGAAAGGGATACTCAAAGTTTTGTTAAGGGTTGTTGTAGAACGGATGTTAGAGTTATGTTTAAATGAGGTCATTGTAGAATTTGTACACATATCTTAATGGGTGAAAAGTCTGAACTGATTAATCAATTGGTGTTTGTAAGAGGGAAATATAATTGTGATACTAACTGGTCCATCTTCATAACTTGTTGCCAAATGTGTCCGGCATTCTACATTGGCAAAACTATAAGGCAGGTGAAAGATAGGATTTATGAACATGAAAGAGATATTAGTAAGTGCAAGGATACTAACGCTCTTTATAGACGTGTAGAGAAATCATCCAATCATATTTTTAAATATTTTTTATTGAACATTAAAGAGAGATGCCAGAGTTAGAATTATTGAGGACCATTTACTTGTAAAGGAATTGTTATGGCAGCTTAGGCTTGATTCTTTGACTGAGCCAGGTTTGAATGACATTTGTTCCATCTCCCATGTTTTAAATCTTAAAAGTTTGTAGTGTTATTTTACATACACATATATTTTTCCATATATTTTTATCATATTTTCAGCATTTTAATTTTTTGTAATAGGTTGTTTTTGCCCAGGTTTCAGTGCAGTTGTTGATTTTAATGCTAAATTTTAACATTGTTATTGCATTTTTGAGTGTATCTCTTTTAATTAATGTTTCATATCATGTGACCTTTATTGGTTATTTATGTCTTTGGTATTATGTTTCAATACTTCTGATGAAGTCCTACAATGGATGAAAGCGCTTAACTACAGACTGGAATTTTTCATTAAAATTTTGAGTGTTCACTGCCTAGCCTCTCCTTTTTGTTATTGGTTCAATTGGAGGTGTACGTTTTTATAAATGTAAACTGTTTAAACATGCACTAAACTTATAACTCTCTTCTAGACTGATCTGTGGCCACTGTATCACATAAAAAGCAATGATTTTGTATGACAAAATACCTCATATCTTAAAGGCAATGCAGCCATTCTTCGTATACCTGATCACTTAACTAGTCCTACTCAGTAACTAGGCAGTACACTTAATTCATAACATTCCAAATATCGTTCAAGGAAAAATGACTTTTGTTGTGACATTTATTCTAGGACATAGACTCTAGTGGAAATGAGCATACTTTTTACTTAATGCATTATTACTTATTATACAACGACCCCCCCATTAATATTCCAAAATGTGCACGCTGATTGGTCAGCTTGCACGTTGTAAATCATAGTTATAGTAATGGAAAAAGGTCCGGTGACCTGGACTTTTTCCATTAGTATAACTCTTTTTTTTTTTTTTTTTTTTTCTTAACAGCAATTGAGAACGCAAGATCTCTGTTGCTTGCTACAACCTGTCTCGCCATGTTAAACGAGTTTAACATGGCGAGACAGCTTTTAAAAAAAGCAACAGAGCATATCCATTGCTTTTTTTAAAGTTGTCTCACTATGTTAAACCCATTTAACATAGCGAGACACTTTAAAAAGTAACGGAGATCTTGCTTTCTCTGTTGCTTTTTTCAAAACTGTCTCGCTATGTTAAATGGGTTTAACCTAGCGAGACAGCTTTAAAAAAAGCAACGGAGATTCTCTGTTGCTTCCTTTAAAGCTGTCTCGCTATGTTAAACTTGTTTAACATAGCGAGACAGACTGTAAAAAGCAACAGAGATCTTGCTTTCTCCATTGCTTTTGCCCACAGCTCTGATGTACTGCGTAAATATATGCATGCGCAGTACATCAGAACTGCCGCAGAATACCCAGACAGCTACGGAAGGGCAGCAAAGAGGCATTATACAATGCCATTATTTAAGAAAAGTAATTTTTTTTTTTTCTTAAATAATGTCATTGTATAATAGCAATAACCCACTTCTGGGTGTGGGTAATGCTGGATTTACCCACGGTTGGCTTTGTTTAGCCACTCGGGCTTCGCCCTCGTGTCCAAACCACACCAACCGTGGGTAAATCCAGCATTACCCACACCCAGGCGTGGGTTATTGCTATAATACACACTTCATTCTCCAGTCTACAAATCCTTATACACTCTCTTTATTACCTCTTTCTTTTCCCCTTTTCCTCATACAACATATTACCATGCTCCATCCTATACTCCACATTTTCACCTTCCCTGCTGCGTTATTATTTACCTGTACTTTCTCTTCCTCATAGCCATGCTTTGTGGGCCAAGTCTTATAACTGAAAATGATACATATATCATATAAGCAGAATTGTTACAAATGTCACCAGTGCATTTTGTTATTGAGAGTACATTTAAGCTGTATTTCTCACTTATCACACTTCTTCTGTAATTTGAAAGTATATGTAGACGTTCTTCTCTGAGATGAAATTAAAATGAGCTCTCTTAGTAAACAGAAACAGATTAGCATACAAGTAAGTCATTGCTTTGGTGATTTTAACATTTAAATACCTTACCACATCATAAGCAGTTAGACATCTTAATCTTGAGACTAGAAGCTTGGAGATTTAGAAGATTAAAATCAAAGCATAGGAACTACATTTTACATCCAGGAAAGTACATTTGAATTACTGTGACACATGATGTCGCAAAAAGATTCTATATGTTCTCTTGACTACATGCATTTTGTTGGTTTAGCTGTACTTGTATATTTTATGTTCTGAAATGTTTGATGTAGCTGTATATAATATGTATGTACCCTTAATCAAATTGTATAGTCTGGATTAGTTGTGATCATTATATACTGTGTTCTTGTGGAGCTTTTCTCCCCAGGCCTATACCAAAAAAAGACTTGTGTCTAGTTGGACTTTCCCAGTTAACAAATGTAAAATAAATAAAATAAAATACATTTAAAATACTGAACTTATCTTACCATTTAAATATTTTTTATGTTGTGTTTGCTCTTTATCTGAAGTTAAAGTTAATAATTTAAAGCATTTTTTATAGACTGTGATGCTTTTGAAGTGGTTTCTGCACTGTGCTTAGGTGTTCTGAGTGGGCCCTCATTTTATTGCATTTTTACTAGCTCTCTTCTTGAATCTAAAGTTACAGATATAAATTAGTTTGGGTTTTACGGTATCCATTGTTATTTTTCTGAGCTCTTAATTGGATTGTTAGTATTGCTCATTCTGTGTTGTAGTTATTTATCTAACTTAAACAGACAACTTTGGCCAGTTGAGTGAGCTGTAACTAGAGATTGTGGTTATTAACATCCCCCCTGGTATTATACATTACACAAGCAGCAACCATCTTAGTCTTAGGACTGCTGGAAATTTGAAGGCTTCAAAACAGAGCACTTGGACTACATTTTGTATCTAGGAAACTGCATTTAAACAACATTTAAAATATTGAACTTATCTTGCCATTTAAATCAGTTGTGTGTGCTGTGTTTGCTCTTTATCTGAAGCTAAAGCTGTTAACTATATGCATTTTTACAGTCTGCAGTGCTTTTTATGTGATTTCTGTGCTGTGTCTAGGAGTTCTGTGTGGGATCTTATTTTATTGCATTTTTACCAGCTCTCTTCTGAATTTATTCCCCACCCAACCTTTTCCTCTTGTGTTTTTAAGCTATGAGCTTTTGAGCTACCCACCCTATATATCTGGCCTTGGAAGCTCCCCTCTATCATATCTTCTGTATGACTGACCCTAGAATCTCATCCCAGTCTTATCCCTTCCTCTCATCTTACTGGTTACTGACAGGAGAAACTGGGAAGGCCCTTGCCTTAGATGGTTGTGTACTTTGAAATTGTCTTAAAGTGTATGTGTTTCTCATTGTTGGATTATCTGGTTTGACTTGCTTTGTAATTACTTGTAGCTAGTTGTTATACTTGCTTTCACTACCTTTTCACTTGTGGATAACTAAAGTCTGTGTTTTACACTAAGACGTCTGTGGCTACAATTCTAGTAGCAGTAGAAAGGTAGCCTGGGCTGTCCAAGTTGGAAATTACACAGGGAGATTTAATGTGACAGTTACTTACTGTTGCTAGTTATTTGATTTGTTTCTGATATCTTTTTACTTTTGGCTAACTAAAGCCTGTTTCTACGTTAAGAATCCTTGTCTTCAATTATAGTGGCAGTCGAAAGGTAGCCTGGTCTATCTGAGTTGAGAAACAACAAGGGAGCTTAAAGTGACAATTACTTGCTGTAGCTAGTTGGTACCTTTTCACTTTTGACTAATGCAAGTGGGTCTTTAGATTAAGAAAATGGGACTGCCATTCTAGGTGCAGTAGTAAGGTAGTATGGTCTGTCCGAGTTGGGAAACACGCACGGAGGCTTAAAGTGAGATTGTTTCTTTTAGGGACTTGAGAGCTACTTTTGCTCTGCTTTTACATTAAGAAGTTCAAGGATCATCCATCTTGTGGAAGAATGCATTGGTCAGAAGGAACAGGACTTAGTTTTCAGCTTTTTTTTCTCTGATATAAGTTAGTTGCATTTGCAGAGAACTGTTCACAGTGCAGTGGTGGTTAGCAGTACCCTGCATAGTAGGAAACCTATAAAGCTAGTACTTAGGGCTTTAACCTGTAACACAAAAAGGCTTTGCATCGAGATATGTTTAGGACAGCTCATCAGTACATAAGCCAGCATTAACATCAGATCATAGCATTATCCAACATCTAGCCTTAACCATAGACACCACTCAGGGAACCCTTGTAAAACTAAGTCCCAAAGCCATAATAGCCCAACCCTAACACAGGTCCTGACAATATAGATTTGCAATCTCATAATGTCTTTGTGGTCAGCTTGGTAGATATGGGAACTGTGAGACAATGGAAAAGTTATCTCATGTACTCAGACAACCATTTAATCCTTAAAGAAACTAACACAGTATGTGAGAGATCTACATATATAACTTTCTTGGTGGCAAAAATCTAGTTTGCAAACAAGGTTATTAAGAAAATGCACACTACATCCTTCACACATACTACTCACCAGACACATAGGCCTTCTTATGCTGAAGAACTTAAAAAATACCTTTCCAAACCTCAAAGATCATCTAAGCCATCAAACATCAACACCTATTCTCAACAATCACTAAAGCACTGACCAAAAGCAACACCTAACACCACACATAAGCCTACACCTAGTGATCCCCCAGGAACAATGCCCATAGGGCAATCAAATGTTTCTTATCATAGTGAATTCTATTGTAAGACACAGAGATGACACACTTATCAGGCTGGACAAGGAGAAGATAACAGTTAGTTGCCCATCTAGAACTGTGCTCCACAATATTGCACACTTACTCAAGTCACTATGTATCAGGTACCAATATGATTCTTTATTCAATATGAGTTTAAATGACCTGAGATGTACCTCACTGGATTACATCAAAAGAAACATCATGGATCTCTCTGAATATGTATCACAGACAGGTACATGCCTTGCATTGAGCATCATTTTATCTTTGCCAAGGATGATGTCATAGAATGAACAGAAAATGACTGATTATAATAATTGGCATAGTTTCTGGTGTCACTCAAGGAGTATACAAGAAATATCAGCACTGGAGGCAGGTTAACAGGCTGCACTGTTTTGCCAAGGATGGTCTGCACATGCCCCTCCTCCTGGGCTTTCGGATATTAGCTAAAATGTTATTTATCCCCTTACAGCCTTTTTTAGACAATGTCAAAATGACAAACTATTAAAATAGCAAAAAAAAAAAAAAAAAAAACCAAAGAAAACTTAAGGTGTTACTGCTCATTGCTAGAAGCCCTAATGAGAAATTGCACACCCTACAAGCTCTCCTCACTCTAGAGAGTGTAGACTTCGGTGCTGTTTCTGAGAGTTGGTTTAAAGCTGGAGAAACTTGAGCAGTATATGGTTACTGTCTGTGCCTTTCACACATTTAGACCAACAGCAGTGCAGTAGGGACTAAAGGTGGATGATTCCTAATCAAAGTTAGCAGGAAGTACAACTCCAGCTTGGTTAAACAGGATGGTGCTTTGTTCATTGCCCAAGTCTCCATAGACAAGGTTCCTTACAATGTCCTGGCCAGCTACAGGTCACCCTCTATGATCCACAATGCTCACAACTCTTACATAGACTGACTAGAGGCATTCTCCATCCTACCAAATACCTTATTCATGGGAGACTTTAACTATCCCTCTATAGACTGTGTTATTAAAGTCCAGGAAACATTGTGCCTGTGAGTCAGAGGCAGTGTACATTTCCCAAACACTTTAGACCAGATCATGTGCACTTCACCCAGAGAATCCAACATATTGGACATAGTTCTCACCAGCATGGGAGAGTGTTGCACCTCCATGTGTCCCATCCTCATTGGTGAGGTCAAACCACAGAGTTGTCTCCCTTGAAGTAAAAATCTATCCAGAAAGCCCAAATAAACCGTAACAGTTAAGAGGTATTCTAAAGAAAACTGCATCTTATTAAGCGACAGTTTGTAAAAGTTCATGTCTCGCTCAAACCCTGAGAACCCAAGGACCTATGCAGAATTTTTTACAGAAACCCCGTACAAACATATAAATGGCTGCATTGAAGCTACCACACCTACTAGAAGTAAGCACAGATCTAAAATCAAGACAAACCCCACTGGTGAAATCTTTAAATCAAAAGGGTATATAACAAAAGAAAAAAAGCCATGGCTAAAATCAGAAAGAGCAACTCTCATAGAGGCAAGAGCTCTCTGGTTCAACTAAAGAAGAAAGTAAGAGGACTAATAAAGTCCAACAAGGTCAGTTAAGATGGCAGGGTAGCCTCCCAGGCTAAGGAAAAATCACAAGGCCTTTTTCAGTTATTTCAGGAACCTTAAAGGTAAGTGCAGAAATGGTGGTAAATGGGCAACCTTCACTTATCAGGGTGACATAGCAAATCTACTGGCTTATTAATTTAGTTCTAAATTTCACTTCCCTAACCACCATTTGTGAAATCCCATCTAGCATAACCCCACCCCCAGCTATCAACAGGGAGAAGGTCCTGATGGTGCTTGCTAAGGCCAAAAACTATGCTTCATTTGGTCCTGACCAATATTTCCACTTGGTTTTATATATCCTTAAACATGACATACCAAGATCACATGAGGAACTTTTCATCTACAGCCTTTAAGCAGATTACATGACATGTGAATGGAGAGCTGCAACTGTCATCCCTCTTCATAAGGTTGGACCATCCACCTACCCTTGGAACTACAGACCAGTCACTCGGATAAGTCTAATATGCAAAGCCATAAAATTAATTATCATGGAAATGATCAGCAAGACAGTAGACCCATCCCAGTTTTGCTTGTTAAGGAAGAACCTTGTCTATTCAACCTGGTAGACTTCTTTGAGAGTCATTAAGGCTATGTTTGAGGGAAAACGGTGCATGCCACCTACCTTGACCTGGCCAAGGTGTTCAATACATACCCCACTCAGGTATTGTTGATAAACTCTCACATAAATATCTACATAACTCACTAGATTTCTGGCGGGCTCACAGATAGGACTCAAGATGTCAGGATCTGTGAGATGACCTCCAACAGGAGACTGATCACTAGCGAAGTATCCCAGGGCACCATGTTTGGCCTGCTCCTGTTTGGCATCTACTTCTCAGAAGTCAAGGCTAATGTCAAAGGCCTCTGGCTCACCAAGTTCACAGATTGTAAATTTGGAGCTTTCATAGATTCCGCCCATGATCACCAACATCCTACAAGAGGATCTAACACAAACAAATGACTGGCGCCAAAGCCACAGATTAAAACTCAATGCAAAGAAATGCATTATAATGCCTTTTGGGAAATCATTCACACAAGCTAATTACTCCATCGATAAAACACCCCTAAGAGGTGGCCTGATAGTTACAGATCTGGGAATATTTGTAGACAGTAATCTGGCCTTCAACCAACATGTAGCCAAGATAGTATGAAAATCATTCTATGTCACCCATCTCACAAGCAAAAATATGGCACCCAGGTCCAAAGAAGGTATACTATCACTCTACTCAGCCCTTATCAGACCCATCACTGAGTACACTGCTCCCTTTTGCATGTCCCTATCCAGATAGTCTTGGAAAACCATCAAGGGTTCCTAACTTCGAGAATCCAGGGCATGAATACCCTGTCCTACACAGATTGTTTTATTCAGTCTCCTACAGTTTACTGAGAAGTGATCTATGACTGGCATATAAGGCATCCTCAAATCCAGCTCTGATGCATGTCTTACACATCCGCAAAAACAAACTGCACCAGAAACACTAGATAGAAGGACCTGAACATTGCCTCTGAAGTTTATTTATTTATTTGTTTATTTATTTGTCTTTGTTTACCAGGGAAGGATGACTGGGTGATACCCATTTTCAGAGGAGGCCTGGGGAGAAAGGCTCCATTTGCTTACATTGCATTAAACTAAGTTCCACTCAAACGCAGAGTAATTACATTTCCATTCATATTTATACACAAACAGTGGTTACATTAGTGGATATACATTCTAAGATTTTACAGCGGCGGAAGTTACTAAAGAGAAAGCACACGTAACTTAGTGGATTGTACAGGCAACAGTTATGTATAAAAATTGTTTTGTCATTTCAGTAAGAGGTTAAGTATATTACGTTTAAGGAGAATATTTGGATAGTATTGTACAGTGTAAAAGCTTTAAACCTGTGATGAGCATGTAGACTACCAGAACTGGTTAAGATGTTGTTTAAGCAGTGGTTTAAAACTATTGAGTTTGTCAGAAAGTTTTGTTTGCATGGGATACTATTCCAGAGTTTAGCAATGCATTGGGAGTAGATCGAGTCTCCTGCAAAAGTATTTGACTTATTTGTAAGTAATAAGAATGTGTTAAAAGGAACAGAGGTTCCTTGCTGGACAGTAGAGCAGTAATAAGCTTTGTAGTGCAGCGCATTTTTCTGGTTGATGAATGAGTTTGTGTGCTGCAATCAGTTGCGACTATGTTAGACAGTTGTACAGTTCAAGCCAGTTTAATTGCTTTAAGCTAAGTCAATGGTGGGTACTATGAGGCAGATTGGTGGCAAATTTACATATTTTATTGTAGCAGGAGGCAAGTTTCTTTCTGTGAGTATTATTTAAGTTGGCTAGGATAGGAGTGGCGTATAAGAGAATTGGCAGTAAGAAGGTGGTGGCTGGAGTTTTCTTGCAGTATCTGTAAGGAATCCATTGATCCTATAAAGGGAACCTAGTTTCTGGTCTGTAGATTTAATGGTGTGTAGCATATGGTGGTCAGATTTGAGACTGTCATCTATTATAACACCTAGAAGTTTACTGTGAATTATAGTTTCAATGACATTATTATTTGCTCACTTTATGATAAAAGATTGTTTTTGATTTTGGCAACTTTTTGAGGTGAAAAGCATTAACTTAGTTTTCTTGAGGTTGAGTAGAGGGTTTGATTCTTTGAGCCAGGTTTCAACAGAGGAGAAAGATTTTTGGTTAATGTCTTGGAACTTATTTATTGTTGAGGCTGCACATATTAATGTTGAGGCATCTGCATACCATACCTCTCAACCTGGAAACATTAAAAATTAGGACAAGGCCCATGAAAAATAGGTACAAATCTGCACGCTGATTAACATCTAATTTGCATACATAATTATGTAACCCCACCCACTCACATGGAATTGTGGGATACCAACATTCAAATGCAAACTGAAGAACAGACAACCACAATATGGCACCAGAGACCCCCTGCAGTCATTCTAATGCCCATTACCTGGCTATTTCGCCCCATTTACCATAAACACAAATGTGTGCATACTGCTTTATGTCTACAATGATTATTTGGATTTTATTTTTACATTTTACAGCACAACATTACACAAACATTAATAGACATCTGGTAAAGAAAGCAATACTGTCTCACAATGAAAATAGACTTGGCATTAAAACTTCTCTGCCCTTGGGACTCACATTCATTGAAACAGCATTGAAACCCACACCGCATCCAAAGAAAATGCTTCTGGCCAGTGGTGGATAAAGATTACCTTTGGGCTGCTTTCAAATCATTGGCCCCTTGCACTCAAAACAAGAAACATACATGTGTTCTTTTCTTTGATACACCTTCTTGACTTTATTAAATTATATTGTTTGTATAATACAACACATTTGTAAGAGCACATTTTAAATTTATTGTTTTAACATTTTTCCAGTAGGCTGTACTGTAGGCAATAAAACAAAATGCATGAACCAATAATGACAAAACTGCCCATTTCAGAACATTTCCATTATAAAAGTCTACTTCCACATCCACACTATAAATAGAATGACAGCAGTGTAAGCCATAGGCATCTTGCACAGCTTCTCGCACTTATTTTCAATTCATTTTTTTTTTGGGGGGGGAGCAAAAGGTCAAAAACCAGGGACACATTTTAAACATTGCCATAGCTCACAACCTCTTAGCACAAAAAACCTGGACAAAGCTCACAAGTGGTGGTGGCTAGGGACTTACCAGGGACACATTTTAAACATTGCTTGTATAATTTTGTAAAATTACTAGAATAAAATGTTGTTTTACCACCATGCATTTCACTAGCAAGTCTTGAGCCCTGTACCCTATAACTACAGTCAAAGCAACATACTACAAGCCTTAGGAATATTGAGCTCTGTTGCAGAGAAGCGGTGAAGAGAACAGCTGAAACAAAGTCTGTCAGTCACCCGAAAACAGTGGTGACAAGTCATTTTCTAACACTAGCACATTTCAGACTTTTCTACTGTGTCTTTCTCTAACTCTGTTGTCCTCCTAAACAGTACAATAGCCAGAAATATTTTTTAGCTGCCAGATTCTGGCTATTACACACATGCTATTTGTTGCTTCTTTCTTATTAAAGTTAACAAAATATGATTTACATGACTAAGAAACATAAACCTTAATTCAATAGTAAAAACACTTACATTTTCTATCCCCTTTTCAGTATTCTGCCATTAAAAGAAACCCTGATTTCTTCTTTAATTCCAGACACAAGCTGAAGCATCCAGCAGTACTAATTCATGTTGCTAAGACCACATTTAAGTTCCTGATTTAAGCTAAGTTAACATAGTGAAACCCATTTAGACCAAAAGTATACTGAGCAGCAGTTCCAGTGACCATTTTTGTTTGCCTACCAGAATTGTTGATATATACAGAATATCACTTATTATGTGCTGTAAATCTACCATAAAACCTGATGGTTGAGGACTGATTAGCAGCCCTGACTCTAGTGGAGATGAGCTGGGGTTAGAAGAGGATAAAGGGCTGCACCTGCATAAGTTCAGGAGTGTGCATTTTAAGTGTTTTCTCACTGCAGGCCAGAAAACCTATACAGCATTTGCTCTAAGGGGAAGGAGTGCCTCCTGGCTTATATCATTTGCAGAAGTGACTGACTGTCTTGTGCTGTGCCCACACACACACACACACACACACACACACACACACACACACACACACACAAACACCCTTACCTCTAGCTCTTCTATATAAAATCCACATCTCAAGCGTCTGCCACATAATAAATCCGAGCAAGGCTGTGAGCATCTTCTTGTAAATAGAATCCACCATATGATCTGCCACATAATAAATCCGAGCGAGTGTCTTCTAGTAAATAGAATCTAGCACATCCGAGCGAGTGTTGTAAATAGAATCCACCACCACATAAATCCGAGCGAGTGTTGTAAACAGAATCCACCACCACATAAATCTGAGTGAGCATCTTCTTAAAATCTCGAGTATCAGGTATTTCCGGCTCTGGCGACTTGCCACTCGCAAAGCATTTGAACCAGAGCTGGAAATACATGCGCTAGTGCTCAATTCCGACAGGCTGGTCGAGCTGACGTCATCGCGCATGTGATGACATCAGCTGATGAAGTGCGAAAATTAAAAAAAAAAACACTGCAGAAAGGAAAATAAATTGGAAATGAAGGGTTGCCACTCAGGAATCGTGGCACCCCATTATTTGGACTCCAAAACTCGGTAAAAAACGAGTAATTCAGGACAGTTGGGAGGTATGCTGCATACTGAACTAAACTAGCATGGTGAGTGGAGGTGTGGTGGTCATTAATAAATACATTAAATAATAGCAGACCAGGCTAGAACCCTGAGGGACACCTGTAGTAACTGGTTGAAAGGATGCATAGGTTTGTTGCCATTTAATGGCTAGTTGCTTTCCAGATAGGTAACTAATAAACCACAACAAGGAGTATTATGTAAGTCCTATTGAGGAGAGTCAAATGAGCAGTTGCTGGTGTGAGACAGTATCAAATCCCTTTGACAAGTCTAAGAACATGGTGAACACAAGCAGACCTTTATTTCTATGTCAGTGTATTATATTGGTAAAATATAGTAGAGTAGTAGTGGTGCTGTGCTGGAACCTAATGCCATGTTGTGTTTCTGAGAGCAGGTTGTTTGAGGTTAGGTATTGCATCAGCTGCATATGGATGTATTCCTGTAATATTTTGGAGAGGGGGGGGAATTGTTATTGGTCTGTAGTTATTAAAATCTGTAGCTGTGCCAATTTTGTCCAGTGATATGATGTAGGATTTATTCCACAGAGATATGATATGGCTTTTTTCTATGGATCTATTAATTAGTATGGACACAGGGGAGGCTATGACTTTTGCATCCATTTTTAGCTAGTCTGATGGTAGTTGGTCTACAGCTACAGAAGTAGTTTTTAGTTTAAGGAGCAATTTCCTTATGAGTGAGGTAGGTATTGGACTAAAATTAAAGAGAGATGGGTGGTTTTGATGGGACAGGGACAGATGTGTTACTAAGAGAAATAATATTGATTGTATAATGTAGGAATTAAACTGTGTGGGGATAGAGTCTGTCATATTGTTTGTTTTTGTAGAGGGACTTGTGTTCTTGCCAGGGTGGAGTACTTTATTTATCGATGACCAAAAAAGTCTTGAATTGTTTCTAAACATTTGAATTGCTATAGAGCATTTTGAGTTCTATTTTTATACCAACTTTTCCAGGTTTTTATCCCTTTTCATCATGAAGTTTTTGTTTCCTTTGTCAGGCATGGTGTGGGGTTGAACTTTACTCTTGTATTACGTACTGGTACAAGATTATTTAACATCTGTAAGAATACATTATCAAAGTGTTCTACAACAGTATCTAGAGGCATTGTTCTAAGTGCATTCCAGTTATTTTTTTATTGTTTCATTAAACATATCTTTGCTGAAATTGGTTATATTTTGTACTTGATTATAAATGATATGTGTAGCTAGGTTAGGCTGAGTGCTAATAGCATATGTTGGCATGTGGTCAGTTACACTAAGAGTCAGCCTACTTTTGTTAGTTTGTCTGGTTTATTTGTAAGAATCCAATCTAATGTTGAGTGTCTCTCTAAAGTTGTATTAATGCTAGTAGTTGTGGTCATTAATTGTCTGAAGATGTACACGTTTATGGATTCAGTGGGGGTAGTGGAATTTATGAGTTGCCAGTCTATATTTAAGTCTCCAAGCATTATAGTTTCATGGTTAATTTGTTGGGATATCCAATATGGGATGCTTTCAACAATATCAGCATTATTCCCTGGTGGTATATAAATTGCTGTTAAACATATAGTTTTTTTTTTTTTTAGGAGTGTTATTAGTAGTTCAGCACTGTTAAATTTGTGTACTTACTGTGGAAGTAAGGTAATGATTAGGGAGATTTTATAGATGATTGCTATACCACCTGCATGCTTGTTTTGTCTGTCATGCCTGACTATATTGTATCCTGGGAGAGGGTGATCTCATTCTATTATCATTATACTATATTTCTTCTTTTAGCCAGTTTACAGTAGCTATGACAACATCAGAAGTGTATGTGGCAAAATAAGCATGTATGTCATAGCTTTTATTGCAATACTATAAAGGTTTATATTTAGTAAGATTTGGATTCTGTTTTTTTTTTTTTTTTTTTTTGCTGAGATGTATTAGGAGACTCATTTATTTTGGGGTTGGAAGTGATGGCTTTATGAACAATGGGACCTGCGTTGGGGTGAATATCTCCACTAATTTTTTGAATTGATATTTTACAGATGGAAGAGTGTTTCCAGATATATTTTGGTCTTGGTTTGATATTTGATTGTAAATTTGGATGATTAGTTTTAAGATATTTATAGAAAAATAAATCAAGATGTGGTTTGCTTGTAGAGTTGGGGTGTTATGAAGAAAGACAGGCTGAGTAGATGTTGATATTCATTGTAAGGATTGGTTGAAGTACTAAGTACTTGAAGGAGGTGGATATGATAATTGGTGATAAAGGCTAGTAGAGTGAGGAGAAATAGTAACATAATCTCACTTAGGGTAATCTTAGTTAACTTGGATTTTATCTTTGTTGTAAATTAGGATAAAAAATGTCAGCATGGCAGTGGGTTGGTTGAAGAAATGTAATTTGATAGTTATAGGTAGGCAAGGATTAAGACAATTTATGAGAGAGTCTTGGGTGGTAAACCAGAGTTGGTGTTACTATTGAGAGTAATTGCATTGATTGTTTTTCTATTGGAAGAAACTGATGGCACTGGTTAGAGGAATGTGTGGATGGTGTTATGGAAGTATAAATGTAGAATAAGAGTGGGTAGTTGGGATTTGGAGGTAGGGTAGGAGAATGGAGTGAGCCCAAGCATAAGCGAGGGTGAATGAAGTGGGTTGAAAACTTGTCAAGAGACAAAGAAAACAATCACTGAATTAACATAAACAGCCACAAATCTGCTGAGAGATAAGACCTCTGTGCTAGTAGATCAATGTCTTGGTTTTGTTGCTGTAGGGTACAGGTTTAGTAGGAGAGTTAGTCCAATATCACCTTGACCTGACTAATATTGATAACAGTAAAAAATTGCACTTGACAGTTTGAACAACTGGGTAATATAAAGTGGTTTCTATAGACTTCAAATGCAAAGTCCAAAAGCCTACCTCAACTCCCACAGACCAGCAAAACAATGAGAAAAAGTAAGCCAGAATGTAGTAGCTTGGCTCTGGAAAAATACTGACTGAGAATTCAAAAGTGGTTACACAAGAAGAGAAATAAACTTGAGGAAGGGAGACAATAGACTACTGAAAATAATGATTTGAGCACAGTTAAAGGAGAAAGTATACCAATGGGACTGCTGTGATCTAAGAAAATGGAGCTGTTATAGTGGACAAAGTTCTTTGTCTTAGGCTGCCATAATATTTATAATTTAAATACAAATATATCCCACAGACTGGTTTTCAAACTGCAGACTTCACTGTTACATACACATCTATTTGCTTGCAGGAACACGTCTATGTAAAAATAAAAACCCACTAAAGAGGTAGTTGAGTGCACTGAATCAATGTCGGATGTGCACAAATCCCAGCACAGAGCTGAAAATGGTTTAGTAACTGTCTCAGGCTAGGAGAAATAAGAAAGGAACGGGGAGACCAAGGGTGACTTCCATGAAGGCAGGCAGTTCCTCTAAAGACAGGAGGATATAAATAATGGGACTAACAACTCTAGAAGCAGTAAAGAAAAATATAAGAGAAAGAAATAATTTGTGTAGTAGGAGTAAATGTCAGTGTCTATTAGGAAAGAAAGAGTAAAAGCTGATCAGCAGGATGTTAGTGGTTAGGGTTTACAGACTATAAGGCTACTTAGCAACTAGGACACTGAAGCACTTGTCTTCAGACTAGTCACTATGCAGACTAAAATATACACAGAAGACCAGATGCCACTAACACTTACTTAAAGAACATGGCCACAGGTGGTACACAGTTTGTCCTAATTAAACGGTGGTTGGATTGAATGGACTCAGACTTCCTATTTGGATGAGACTGCTGTGTGCATACTTTAGTTTCCAGTGAACCCTTTAACTCTCTTGCAGCCTGCTGGAGGGGTGGGGGTTCATAAATCGAACATGATGGGAGACTGATATGTATCTCAAAGGATTTGCTCACTATGGAATAAGCTCTCAATGTATGTGAAGAAAAATTCATCCCTGACCTTATTTAAATGAATACCTTGATCATTGGATGGGGAAAATTGTAAATTCACCTCCATCTAACCTCTCATCTCTCTGACGGACGGAGGTCAGCAGAAAGTAAGTTATCCCCAACAGACATCCCCCCTCCCCCACATAACCCTTCGCTATCTTTTTATTAACATATCACAACATATAGGCATTCGAGGAATGTGGGAACAAATCTGGGTTGGGTTGCACAGCTAGGCTTTCTAAAGTCCCTGGTGGATGTTAACCTAGTATAAACCTATGAACCTATAACGAAGCTGCTTCCTGTAGTCCAGGGTACAGGACTGGATTCCTTTTACCTCCAGTTGTCTGCCATGTGACTCTAAGTAAGTCAGTTTAACTAGACAGTGCTCACAGCCCCCCACTGAAAGGAGTACTTGTGTTCTGAGGGCTTCCACAGTTAACGAATGAATGTTTGCTTTCAGCTGACTTGATGACTGACATGAAACATACTGCCACTGGCATCAAGTGTTTTCTGTCAGTAGTGGACAAGACTGTAGCTCATAGAGTAACACTGTTAACTAGGTGTATGTCATCACATTTTAGGCCACTGCATTGCTCAGCTTCTGGAATCCTTAGCCTTGCATGTCTCCTACGAGAATATCTTGTGAACTTTTTGGAAAGTGAAACTGAAGCTTCACTTCCTTGCAGGACTCCCCATTTGTAGTGCCATATCAGTGTTCCTCTTACACTCCAGTTGTACATTGCACTGAGGTTTCCCTGTTGTAAAACATATTAGGAGACACTAATTCATCCATCTAATCTTGTTAAGATAATCCATTTCATTATTACTTTGTCAAATAATTTAGAGAAGGTTATTTTTCCTGGCAACTGAAGCAGGCTAAGCTCTTTACATTAGCCAATAAATTAATGCTGCAGTTGCATTTTTATTTTGGTATCAGAGACTGCAAAGCGGCATCAATTATGATGTACAGAGATGTAAGTTGCACATTTTTTGGCCGATAATTTTATCATCATTTTTAACAGATGCATTTAATTCATTGACATACAGCTGATAAATAATCTGTCATTCTGAACTATTGACTAGTTATGATGTATAAAGATGTAAGTTATACATTTATTGACTGCTAATTTAACAGATTTGCTTCATTGATTGGCATACAGTTGATAAATAATGTCATTTTGAATCTTTGACTAGTTTGGCCTCTTCCTCCTCTATGTCACAAACACACACACATATACACACACACACACACACACACACACACACACACACACACACACACACACACACACACACACACACACACAAAGACAGGCTCACATGCACTCACACCACATGCTCAGCTGCACATACAGATAATGTATCTGCTACTTTGAGGGTGCTATTTTTTCTATTTCGTTTGGAGTAAATAATTTTCAGCTGTTTAATTGTTTAACCATGTTTGTTTTACTCTGTCCAGTACTGATTTTGAACCAAAATTCTGTACTTTTCCCAAGTAGATGCACAGTGAAGGAACATGTGTCTGAGTGTCGGACAATGAAACATTATTGCCTATTTAGACTAGACTACACATTTTCCTGTGATGTTCCAAATTCTTCAAAAGTTAAAATATTGTGCCTAGAAAACTTTTAATAGGCTATGGGCCATCTAGATTGACTGCCTTGTAAACTTAAGATGAATTGCAGAAGGGAAATGTACATGTTCCTTACAGTCTTGTGGTGTGTTGAGTTCATACTGAGAATTGAAAAATGGCCACCATTCAGATGCTGTTTTTTTTTTCTTTTATTTATTTATTTATTTATTTGCAGTTGGTTTACCAGGATAGTCCATTGGGCCATTTGAACCCATTTTCAATGGAGTCCTGGGGAGAAAAGCTCCAATAGCACTCTAGGTTACAATAATTTAAAGATTATATTTATACAAAGGTTGCAGTTTTGAACAAGACCTTTACAATTAATACAGCAAACATTGCAAGTAATACACACTAGTGATGAGGTTGGAGTTAAAACTGACTGGCAATGGAACATTGCATTGTACAGATGAGAGGCATTTCTTCTTAGGAACATACAGTTCATAGTTACAGTCTGATTCATTGTTTACAAATCGCATATAAGTAGCAGCAGTCTGATGCATTATTTACAACTAACATATAAGTACTGGAATAAAAGTATATGGAGAGATGAAAAGAAGGAGAAAGTTTTAGAAGAGAATAAGATCGAGAGAGAAGTGAGAAAGAGAGAAAGAAGGAATCTAAGGCCTTGAATGAGGTGAGAAAGGGGTTTGTTTTCCATAGAATGAATGGAACAGGAGTTTGATATTTGTTATGTGGGAAGAGAGCAAGAGCATTCCCATTGGGATATTAGGTGTGAGTGAAGAGATTTGTTTAAAAGAGTAATGGTTAGAAGTGGTACGAATGGAAGGTGGTAGGGAGTTCCAGAGATGTGCTAAACCATAAGATAGAAGATTTTTGCCTGGTGGACAGGATGGTTTGCACACTTCTATTAGATTTTGATTATTGGACCTTAGTACTTGATCAGGAAGGTACATCTTAAAGGTAAAAGAGAGGGAAGGACAGAGGGTGGGGTTAAAAATGAGCTTATGTGCAAGAGTTTGTTGTGTATAGATGAGTTGATTTGGTAGTTCTAGCCATTTTAGGTTTTGGAGAGAAGAGCAGTGATGGGAGGACGACTTTTGGCTGGTAGCAAATTTGGCAATTTTGTTATAGCAGGAGGAAAGTTGAGATTTAAGAGAGGATTGTAGGTTAGTGAGAAGAGGAGTTCCGTAGAGAAGGGAGGGGATAAGAAAGGAAGTAGAGAGAGTTACTTTAGTGGCAGGGGTAAGGTAGTGATTTTGTCGGTAGAGCATGCCTAGTTTTTGATGGGTCTTTTTGATGTTTAGTTGTAAGTGGGAATGGAATTTAAGCTGGTTGTCAATTTGGACCCCAAGTAATTTGGTCTCTGATACCAGTTCCAGAGGTATATTGTTTTGGCTAGTGATAGTGAAGGAGTTAAAGTTGAATGAGGTAGTTTTAGAGGGAGTAAATACCATTAGTTTGGTTTTAGAGGCATTTAATACAAGGTGGTTTCTTTTCATCCATTGCTCAGTGGTTGAAAAAGCTTCTTGAGTAAGTTTTAGGAGGCAGGGGTAGATGTGGCAGAGCAGATGATAGTTGAATCATCTGCATATTGGATGATATTTGAGAAAGGAATAGAGTTCTGGAAATCATTTATAAATATATTAAAAAGAAGAGGACCTAATATGGATCGTTGGGGGACTCCGGTTGGGGTATTAAGAAATGAGGAGGTGGCCTTTTTCCATTTTACTGCTTGATATCGGTTAAGTAGCTGGAAAACCAATTCAAGGAAGAAGGGGATAGGTTAAGTTTAGAGAGTTTAGTTAAAAGCAGGCTATGAGAGATAGTATCGAAGGCTTTGGAAAGGTAGGGTGGAAACAATAAGCCCAGAATCCCGGGCTTTATTAATAGTTTCAAGGAAGGAGAGAAGGGCAGTCATAGTACTGTAATTTGGCCTGAATCCATGTTGTGTGGGTGTTAGAAGCTGATTATCTAAGAGGTGTGGAAGAAGTTGTTGTTGTATGCATTTTTCTAAGAGTTTAGAGATAGGAGACAGGATAGCAATGGGACGGAAGTTGGTAACATTATTATTGTTGCCTCCTTTATGTAATGGTATAATGAAGGCCTTTTTCCAAATTTTGGGTACTATGCATTCCTGGATTGAACGGTTAATTAGAATGCTAATGGGGTAGGTGACTGCTTCAGCGGCTAGACTGAGAAAATAAGCAGGGATATTATCTGGAGCATTGGAGCATGGCTTCAATTTCTGAAGGAGTTTTTTATAGTAAAAGTGGGAATTGGTTTTAATGAGAAGGGAGGACACTGGGAAGTGTGGGAAATAGGGGAAGGAGATGGAGAGGGGTGAGTGATAGTAGAAGAAGGGGTGAAGGATTGTGAGTTAGTGGGGGAGAGTGAAGGAGTGGTGGAAGAACAGGGAAGAGTAATGGTAGGGGAGGGAAGAGGTGATGTGGAGATTGTGGTGGTATTAGAGAAAGAAGAAGTAAGTTTAGAGATAGAGTCAATGAAAAAAGTGTTAAATTGGGTTGCTAAGTCAGTGTCAGTAGCATTTGGGTCAGGGGAGGGGGTGTCTAGTTTGCCAGAGTTAAGGAGAGTGGAGATACCTTTCCAGAATTTCTGAGGGTTAGTTTTGTTGTTGTTTTGTAGTGTGGAAAAAAAGTTTTTTCGGTCGGAAATGATGAGTTTTTTTACTTTATTTCGAAGTGTTTTGTATTCAAGAAGGGTGAGGGGGGACCTATTTTTTAGGTAAAGAGGCCAGGCTTTATCTCTTTGCCTCATAATAGTTAGTGTGTTTTTAGTAAGCCAAGCGGCAGTTTTAGTTTTTATTCTTTGTGTCCGTATGGGAGCATGGTGGTCTAGAATTTTTAGGAATAAGGTGTTAAAGTGAGCAACTGCATTGTCGAGAGGTAATGTTTTTAGACAGTTCCAGTTTATAGCTTTTAGGGAGTTAGTGAAGGATGTTGTGTTAAAGTTTTTTTGGTTACGTATGGGAACGATGTAAGGATAAATGGAGTCGGTATGTAAAGATGGGAAGATGGTCACTAAGAGGATCTGGAAGAGTACCCCTGTCAGAGAAGTATTGAGGATGTGAGACTAGAATCCAGTCCAAAATGGCTCTGAGTTATAATCATCAATGTGAGAACACAGCATGAAAGAAGATACAAGGGTTTTCTACTCCTGGAGTATTTTTCTTTGTTTTATGGCCACTATTCAGATGGTCTTTTTTCTTTTTTTTTGCTTTAGTGTGTGTGTGTGTGTGTGTGTGTGTGTGTGTGTGTGTGTGTGTGTGTGTGTGTGTGTGTGTGTGTGTGCGTGTGTGTGCATGTGTGCGTGTGTGCGTGTGTGTGTATGTATGTGTGTGTGCATTTCTCTAATCATTAGATACTCTTTAAACAGCTTCTCTTTTGGTGATATAGCACTGGAAAAAAAAAATCACAGTTCTCATAACAGTGTGGACAATTACAAATTTGCCAAAGGAGGTGGAGTCTCTTTGTAACCTTGCTGGCCAATAACTACAACAAATATACTATGACTACTGCAACTGCATTCATTAGTAATAATAACAAACCGAGTGCCTTAATATATATCTAAAAGTGACACTCAGACAATTGTGTGATCCATGGCTCTGAGTTATAATCATCAATGTGAGAACACAGCATGAAAGAAGATACAAGGGTTTTCTACTCCTGGAGTAAATGAGCTGCCTCATTTTGGCAGTATACCATAACTGCCTGCATTCTGATGGTCCTGTGTACTTCCCTGATGGTTCCCGGACAGTTAAAAGAAAACAAATCAGTTAGATGTGGCTTGGTAACATGTCAATTGCCTGCCAACCATTCAGGTGTATACACAATCAGGTTTATCTTTGCATTGCATTTATAAATTTGCAGTACACAATATGATTAATTAAAATAGTTTTGCAAATATTACATCTGTTTTGTGATGACACTTTTTTTATTTCTTTGAGCTGATATTTTGTCTTTCCATCTTGTCAAAAATATTTATTTGCAGTAGCTGCACCCTTATCTGCTTATATGTATTACTCTATATCTATCAAAGTAATCAAACCATATTGTTGCAAGATTAAAAAAAAATCCCTACAGAGTACTCAAATATTGGGGGTGCAAATTTCTGTAACTAGAGAAATGATTCTTTTGACCTGGAACACAGGTTCTGAATTGCCTAGATATAGTAAGGTCTTATTAATTTTAATTATGTTGGCTGCCAAAAAGACAATTACTAGAAAATGGAAATCAAAATCTAAACCAACTATATACGAAGTAATGAATATTGTAAAAGACAAAAGAACTGGAAGAGGGATCTTTAGAAAAAGGAAGGAGCAAATTAAATATAAGTAAATAGAAGTTATGGGTAAAATAATGTTTAGGAGGCGGAGTGAGTTTTAAAGGGAGACAGGAATTGAGCAATTTATGTAATGTCGGACATGTTTAATGGCCTGATGAAGCCTCTGGGTGAAAGCGCTTGCCGTTCTGTTCAATAAAAGATTTGCTGTATTATATCGTATTGAAGTTGAGTCGATCCTTTTATCTAAGAAGATTATAACTTTGAAAGTACTGCATGCTAAAAAGTATTTAGGTGAGCAGTTGTGGCTGTTGTTACATCGAGCAGTTGGATTTATTGACCCAAAAGGACCGAAAGGTTATGTAAGGAAACCTACTCTACTATACTTGGTTTACGTTTAATTCTATCTGAGCCGTTTTTTTTTTGCTCACTTATTGAAGGGCATACATTGAGAGGTTGGACTAATTGATTTACCTGAACTGCAAGATTCAGTAGGTGCATTTGCCTTGCACTGACTGCCATTACAGCTCGTTTGTTGCCTATTCACAATAGCGCATATACGAACTGAGAGACTCCGTAGAAGCACTTGCTTTGCATTGACTGTTATATAAGCCTGACTTTTTTGCTTGTCAACTACAGCATACGTAAAAATTCATTACTTTTGAAAGTTGAATAGCGTGGACTCTATAAGGCATGAGTATCCATGGATAGACTGTCTTTTTTACCTTTTGCGTACACTACTAGATAATGCTCATTTACATGACTCTAGTGTACGTTGTACTAGCGATAAACAACGCTGTACTGCAAATGTTCATTATATAGAGTTGAATGGGATTCAGTTACTACGCTATTGTTGTTATATGTTTGTTGGCTTTAACAGGAGTATTTAATGACTTTTATGCCTATGCACCCTAAGTAACCTATAACTCAAATCACTTTTGAGTCTATAGGAAGGACTATTCCACCAGTTTATTACAATCATCTGCCGCTCATTGCTGCCCTACCAATACATTTTATTTTTACTTCTAGCTATCCAGGGTAAGCATTTCAAGTAGCCAAAATATTTTCAGTACTTTTCATTATACATTGCATATGTTTTCTTTTTTTAAAAGTTATGTGAATGTGAAAAAAATGAAAATACGGTTTGCTTTCTTTTCTATTAATGTATGTGTGTCTATATCTTAAACGATAGTTTAATAAAGGTATTTAAAATGTGTGCCTATGTCTTAAATGATAATTTAATAAAGGTGTTTAAAAATATATATGTATATTTTAATTATTTTCATCTATTTATCCTTTGTTTACCTGGTTAGTCCCATTAGGTTAGTTGCCTATTTTCAAAGGAGACTTGAGGTTGTAATTCTACTGTTAAAGGAAATTTGGCCAGGGTGTCAGGAAACTTCCCCTACTTTCAATCGATACTCACAGATGTGCTAGCTGTGAACATGTATGCACACCCTGTTTCTAGCATGGAGGCAGCTGTGAACACAGTGTTCAAGATGGAGCATTCACTGAATGAAGTGGAGGCAAATGCCAGAGCAATAAAAGATGTTACAAAAATTGAGGATTTGGAAACAGTTTTTCAGCAGCAGTTATTTGAAGATGGGTAGAGATTAATGTATAGTTATAACCTTCCAATTGGGAGGGTTGCAGGGTGATTTACTCCAAGATTTAATCAACCAGAGTGAGCAAGAGAATGATGTGTCATGGGGCAACATCATGGAAAATGTACAGGGAGGATGTAGAAGTGACATTAGAAGGAGGAAATGCACAAATAAAGAAATCATGTACAGAGACAGTGACAACTTAACAAGGCAGACTGAAAGAAAAGAAAAAATAGGACAGTTTAAAAAGAAAGTTTGTAGCAAGAATGCAAAGCAAAAAAAGCCCTTCTGCATGAAAACACAAGAAGTAAGAACTTTCATTTTGAATAACAAAGAGTCATTTTATGAAACTGTACAAGGTATGTAAAAGTTTTATGTGAGTATAGAAAAAGACAAAATAATAATCCACATAATAAATATGTGATTAAAGCATATTTTCAGGAGATGAAAAAGAAAATACATATATGGTTTCGAACCGAGGTGAAAAGAGATACTTGAGATACATTAAAAGAACATTTAAAAATATACTTAAAGAAGTAACAGACATTTCAAAAGTTTATGATAATAGGGTTTATGGACCAGGGCATATGATTGCAATGTTATTTAAAAAATGTAGATGGAAAAATTGTACATATTCTCAGTATTATAAATGTTGAATTTAGGAGGGGTGTTTTAAAATATTTGGGGCAACCAAAAACATGTTTTTTTTTCTGGAAAAGAAGGACATCTAACTATTAATTGTGATAAAAAGAAATGCTATATATGTGGCTAAACAGGACACAAAGCAAAGAAATGTGAACTTGAATATAATACATATAAAAAGGGACATGTATGGATAAATTGTAAAGAAAAAGAGAATGAGCCAAGTATTGTAAATCAGAGTAATGATAAAGAACAAATCAGGAAAGAAAAAGAGATAGAGATAGATTAAACTTTAGGATAAGAAAGGAGATACTAATAACATGATGAAGGGCAGGAATTAGAAAAAGAATCGGAAGCTAGCAAAGAAGAAAATATAAGTTAGCAAGTGGTAAGAAGAAAAAATCTATTTGTAAAAGACTCAAAGATAGAAAAAGAATATTTAAAGGAAACAATACAAAGTAAAAGAAGAAAAGAAATGGGTAACAAAGTTTAAAGGGAGTAGTAGCATAATATACATTAAATTAAGGAACAGGGAAAGGAATAATTTAAGATTCTTTCAGTTAATGTAAACAGTATGAAAAGTTTAACACAAAGGATAATAATTTTAGAGTGGTGTAACAAATGTGATATTGATATTATGGTATATGGGAAATGAACAGTGTTCAGAAATAGCAGTATTATGTAGAAAGTAGTGAAGATTTTTGATGTTTCATTAGTTAAAATGGGAGGATTAATTGTAGTGTAGACAAGAAAAGGTTTACAGAATTATTGCTATATTTGCTTATGTGATATGTAAAGAAAGAGAAATTTTATTTCAGAAGATATTGGATTATGTAGTTGTAAATATGCATATTATAATTACAGGGGATTTTAATTGTGATTTAAGGGGGGAAGATGCAAAAAAAAACTGATGGAGGTCATGAAATGTGGAAAATTGATTATATGAAACAGAAAATCATGGACACAAAGAAGTGATGAATTTAAAATCTGAAATTAATTATTTTGTAGAATCAGAAAGAAGAAGTATAATGGAAGAATATACTATTATAACCATTTTTATATCATTTGGCAATATGGTTAGAAATGTATCAAAACAAAGAATATGGAAAAATAGGAAAGGGTAGAAAAGAATAAATAAAAAGGAATGGAATGAGAAAGGAAAGAAAGTAATTATTCAATTATGGAAGGACCATATTACTATCAAAGCATTCTGTGATAGTTGGTCTGAATGGTGAATTATATTTAAAAGAAAATATAAAGGTTGTTATTTACATTGGTTTAATAAAGTAAGAAATAAGGAGAAGCAGGAATATGTTAAAACATATGAACATGTTCTAGAGAATTTAGAGACTAATAGAGTATACTAATAAAAAAGAGAAAGAGATGTACAGGAGAAATAATGATAAAATTAAGGAATGATTATATAAACAAAAATATTTTTTACAAGGTAAAAAGGAAGAAGTATCACCACATTTAGGCAAGATAGTGAAGGAGGATAGTAGTGTGATAAGAGAAACAAAAGGTAAAGAAGGTATTTAAAGAAAAATCAGAAAAAATTATGAAAAGTATTGTAAATTATATGGAAGAAATGTTTAGGAAGAAAAAGATACAAAGTACAAGGACATTGGAAGTAAAACATTTCTCATAACAAATTAATAGAGAATAAGAAAGAGATATTACGTTATATGAATTAGAAAATGTGTTTAAACAGTTAAATATAGAAATGGCAGCTGGTCCAGATGGAACTGGATTTTAAATGTATAAAAATCTTGAAAAATGGCAGAAAATTGTTTTATTATGTGTGTTTAATGAATGGCTGAATGAAAGTTTAATCATAAGGAATTGTGTAGTGGGATATTACAATTTCTGTGTAAAATGAGAAAAAGAAGATATAAAGAGTTAGAGACCAACAGTTTTAAATAATACAGACTATAAGATATTTATGAAAACAATACAGAAATGATTTGAGAACAACATGCAACATATAATGGAGCAAAGTGTATATGGTATGATAGGAACAAGCAACATAATATGGGGGAAAGTGTATATGGTATGATAGGAAAAGGATGTCAAGAGGTATTAATGATAGTGAGAGAAATAGTGGATGATATTGCAAAAAGAAAAGAAGATACAAAACTTATGGTAGGTGATATTAATAAAGTACTTGACCCAATACAAAATGATATGCTGTGGGAAATAACGAAATGTGTAATATTAGCAATGAAATTAAACAAGTGTATACAGCAACATATTATAATAATAATAAAGTAAAACTCTTAGTGAATGTTTGGGTGAGTGAAGAAATAGACATGAATAATGGCATAAGACAAGGGTGTCCTAGGAGTAGCATTTTATTTGGCTTAGTTATGAATACAACCATCAGAGGAAATTAATCAAACAATGAAGAATGCAAAGCTTATAATTCATAAGGATGTAAAGATTCCAGTTATGCTGTCATAAACAGATGATATTATAGTAATTATTAAAAACAGACAATGGATGAAAAAAGTTATAATTTGTTTAGTTAATTTGTTTAAAGAAATAGGTATAACCTTAAAGAGAAAAGTAAAGGAATGGGAGCTAAAATGAAAACAGCAGGTTTACAATTCTCTATGAGAGAAATATCTGTTTTAGGAATACATTTTGTTAAAGAAGGCAATGGGATAAAATATTAAAGAAATTAAAAGATGTTTGTGTGTTATGGAAAACATACATATTAACTTATAAGAAAAAAGTAAGGCTAATCAATTCATTA